>NC_049211.1:4987599-5054226 GCF_013347855.1 Anguilla anguilla
CACTCTCACTCTCACTCTCACTCTCACTCTCACTCTCACTCTCACTCTCACTCTCACTCTCACTCTCACTCTCACTCTCACTCTCACTCTCACTCTCACTCTCACTCTCACTCTCACTCTCACTCTCACTCTCTCGCTCTCGCTCTCGCTCTCCCCCTCTCTCTCTCTCCCCCCGCCATGCCAGCGGAGGTTCCGGAGCGTTCCTGCGCTTCCTCAGCCGACGCCGCGTCGCGACCTTTCCGTATGCTTCTCGTTAGCCGCCGGGGCTGCCGTCATTAGGACGGGTGGTTGTTCTTCTTTTTTTTTTTCTATTTTAACGGGGGCAATAAATCAGTGGAAAGGGACCTTAATGTCAGCTCCCCCCCCCCCCTCCGCCCCCCTCTTTCCCTCCCTCCCTCTCCCTCCCCCCCTGATCTTTGGTCAGGTTTGTGTGCGTTTTGACCTTGGAAGTGGGGAAAAGGGCTCTGGAGGGTCCCCCCCGAGCTCGGTCGCGCTGATGAAGCTCTTTTTCGGGGGACGCTCTGGAGAGAGAGAGAGAGAGAGAGAGAGGCGGCGGCGGAGATCGCGAACGCAAAATGAGCGAGAAATGCGCCAGCGGGCACTGACCTTTCCTCGATGTGCCTGCTGCTCTGTGGCGAGAATGGTGCTACAGCACTCGTACTGCCTGGGAGAGTTTAGGGAGTGTGGTGGGTAGGGGGTAGGGGGGGGGGGGGGTGGGCGGGCGGGCAGGCGGGGTTCCACGAGGGGCTGGGAGAGAAAGATGACGGCACTGACCTTTCCTGGGTGTGCCTGCTGATACGTGGCGGGAATGGTGCTACAGCACTCGTACTGCCTGGGAGAGTTTGGGGAGTGTGGTGGGTCGGGGGTAGGGGGTAGGGGGTAGGGAGGTGGGAATTTGGGAGGGGGGGGCGGGGTTACACGAGGGGCTGGGAGAGAGAGACGGTTCTCACCGCTTCTCCCTGTCGGGATTCCCGCCATTTCGCTCCCCAAATCCTGTTTCACGGCCAGTGGGTCTCAATGCGGGGGCCCCCGCTGGGGGTGGCGCTGGGCTGTGGGACGGTGAGCGGGACCTCGTATTCGGCCCCCGGGGGCCGCGGGTGTGATGGGGGGGGGGGGTGCTCACAGAGGCCCTCGATCTACAGGGGGGTAGAACCCCCCCCTCCCCTTTTCATGTAAAGTGGGTCAGGTGCTCAGACTTGTGTGTGTGTGAGAGAGAGACAGGGAGAGAAAGGTCAGAGTAAAAAAATAAAATAAATAAATAAAAAGTTGAAGTTGAGATGTGGCTCTGAAGAGTCATGGAGTGCAGGAACACATTTTTCCTGGGTGCCCTGCTTGCCCCCGGAATGTTACGCCTTGGCGCTGCCGTGAGAGAACACAGTGTGCCCGCGTGCCCGCGTGCCCGTGGCTCTGTGTGGCACTCCTCCTAATGGCGTGTGAAGTCCTTCGCTGAAGTTTTGAAAGTTGTGCCTTTCACCGTCGTCATTAAGAGTGTCCTGATATATTATTCATTTTAACGACCTGCAGGATGTTCTGTTTGTTCCCGCACGCATTCTAGCACACCGTATGCTTTTGAAAGTATATCAACACCTTATTCATATGTCTTAAATCTTATTTAGCTCCTTTGAATTTATGGCAGGCCTTGGTACCAAGAAGACATGCGCTGCTTAGGTTTGCGTGCACAACGGCACAGGTGTCAAACGAGCCAGAGCGTCTGCTGGTTTTTGGGGGTGTTCTCGCCACCTGTGGCTCATTCACTCCTGTCATTGATTGGCTAAGGAATCTACACACCTTCTTCCCAAGGCCTTAATTATCAGCCGATTAAAAGAAACCCATAAAAACCCAGTGACACTGCGCCCTCTTTGGGATTCAGCTTGACACCCCTGCACTATAGCCTCACAGGGGTGCTGTGTTGAATTTTTGTTGGAGCGCCCCCTGGCTGGCTCTTATGGCAGTGCAAGTGGACCCAGTTGTGTCGCCTCAGTGTCTGATACCCCATTGCCACTGATTGGCCCAACCCTCCTCACATCCTTTCCTTGCGTCCTTTCCTCGCTTCCTTAGCTCCACCCACTGGAGGACACAACGAAGGACACGAGGACTGAGGAATCGAGATGGCGGGAGTCAGGCAAATGGAACATTCTTATTCAGTCAAACGTCAGTTTGAAGCTACGTCAAGTACAGACGTTGCAGATGGGGAGAGGTGGATCCACAAGTCGATCATTTATAGCCTACGTCATGCATTCGGTGGAAAAAAAATACTTCCTGCAAAGGATGCACTCGCGTTTCCTTGCTCAAGCGTCCTTTGGGAACCTCATGGCTCCTTCGAGGAGCATTTAAATGGGTTGGAGTGTCCTTAAAGGTGGCGAACCTCGATTGATTTCTTTGGGTCAGGCGAGGACCCGATAAAATGAGGGATTGGAATGAACACCTGGGTGTCTGCTCGTGTGCTCATGGCCAGTTTTAATTCCTCCCCTCTTAACCGTGACTCATTTAAACCCGGAACGCCAGGTGCGTTAAATCTCTGACCAATCGATGGCATCAATCAAATAAGTCAACTCTCAGGCATTAAAGGAAAAGTGGCAGTGCTGCTGGCCTCGAGGGCCAGGTTTGAGTACCCTTACTCTAATACGTGTGTTCTGCTGCGGTGTCTTCTCCCTGGGCGGCAATGGAGACGGTTGTAGCAGCTGAGAAAAAGAGGTATTGATGAAGTGATAAAAGCACTTAGAGCTCCGTTTCCTGGCTGTGTACTTCTGGCCTTTTCGAGCACTTTATCCTGAAGCGGTACTGATAGATGGCCATGGCTGGGCAAATGGGGACATTAAAATCTTTTCTTTTTTTTTTTAAATTGAAGCAAAGTAGGAAGTCTCTCGTCTGATTGGCTGAAATACGTGATGCCAACAAAGCTCACTTATATAGTCTCTCTGAAGACGTTGGTTACTCCCCAAGGACATGTGAGCACCCGAGATCTCCGATCGCAGTTCAGTAAAGTAAAGTACAGCGTCTTGTTTGAAGAGAGGCGCACTGCCCCTCTGCCTCCGGGTCGCATTTTTATTGATTTATTTTTTTCAACCACGTGGCTTTTCGCGACCGTGTGGCGGCGAGGAGGACACGCGGATTCAAGGTCTCGAATCGCTCGAGGCTCGGTGGCTTCGTCCCCCCCCCACCTTCCCCCCGTCCCCGTCCCCCAACCCCGAGAGAAGAGCGGGAGAGATAGAGAGAGAGAGAGAGAAGGGGTCACTCCGGTTCATCGATCGCTGAACTGGTCACCTTTAGTCCCGTCGACGGACATCAAAAGTGCTTTAACCCTGCTTGACCCCCCCCCCACCAAGGCCCCCAATTCTCAGCCACATTAATCGCTGGCGGGGAGCCGCGTGTGTCCGAGCCCCTTGCCCCCCCGAACAATGGGAGAGGACCTCAACGGGGGCAATAAGGGGGAAGTCGAGCGATGGCCACTGCGGTGACAGCCTTCCCTGAGAGAACCTGTCCCTCGGAGTGTGCTACACAGGCCAGTAGCACAGGGCAGTAGCACAGGGCAGTTAAGATTGGGCCTCCAGCGTGGTAATCTCTGGTCTGCTTGTACTTGCGCATCACGTCAATGAAAAGCCTGTACAGTTCATATGTATGTATCGTCATCAAGGTCCTCATAACATAGGGAAAATATGTAGGGCTCGTAATATTGCAATACTGAAAGACAATGTGTATGTGTGTGTAGTACCTACAGTACTTATATGTGTGTGTGTGTGTGTGTGTGTGTGTAACTAGTGTGTACGTGTGTGTGTGCATGTGTGTACGTGTACAGCACCTGCATATCGGTGTGTGTCCATAGCTACATGCTTGAGCGTGTGTGTGTGTGTGTGTGTGTGTGTGTGTGTGTGTACGGCTGCACGCATTCCTGTGTGTGCTCCTGCGTGTGTGTGTGTATGTGTGTGTGTGTGTGTGTGTACGGCTGCATGCATTCCCGTGTGCTTGTGTGTGTGTGCGTGTGCGCTCCTGCGTGTGTGCTTGTGCGCTCCTGCGTGTGTGCGTGTGCGAGTGTGTGTGCGAGTGTGCGCTCCTGCGTGTGTGCGCTCCTGCGTGTGTGCGTGTGCGAGTGTGTGTGTGAGTGTGCGCTCCTGCGTGTGAGCTCGTGTGCGCTCCTGCGTGTGTGAGCGTGCGCTCCTGCGTGTGTGCGTGCGCGCTCGCTTCCATATTTGCACACAGCTCAGGTCCACGCTAATAATCTTCCTCAGTGGCAATTTAGTCAGCTGAGCTCTAATTCTCCATTCGTCTTCTGGCCTCGCTGTAATCCTCCGGCGGTAATGAGCTGGGGGGAGGGGTAAGAGGAGAGGGGGGGTGGGGTGGGTAAGGGGGGGTTTGTATGGAAATGGAGCGCGGAGTGTGTTCACTCCATTGGGCAGGAGTAGTACGGGTGGGTGGGTGGGTGGGTGGGTGGGGGAGGGGCGCTGCTTCTCTTGAAAAGACTTTGCTGAGGAATCTCTCCTTTCATCTCTCCGTTCATCTCTCCGTTCATCCCTCCGTTCCCGCCATGTCGGTCCTCTCAAACAGCGGTTAAAAGAAAGCGCCGCATTCCCCGACTCAGAGTAACGCATCCAAAATCGTTAAGGTGGGGGGGGGGGGGGTGCTCGTTCCTTATTCGGGACTGGAAGTGAGTTAAAATCTTACTTGTTAAAAAAAAAAAAAAAAAAATTTAAAAAAAAATTAATAAAAATCAGGTCAAGAGAGTTCATGCGATTAGCCTCATTTGTGTAGGGACCAATGAACCGTCACTGCATATATGTAGAAAAAACTTTACGTTATAAACGTTATAAAACGCACGCGCACGCACGCATACACACGCG
The DNA here is from genome assembly GCF_013347855.1 of Anguilla anguilla. Taxonomy (NCBI): domain Eukaryota; kingdom Metazoa; phylum Chordata; class Actinopteri; order Anguilliformes; family Anguillidae; genus Anguilla; species Anguilla anguilla. The sequence continues at coordinate 4,992,435 of NC_049211.1, forward strand.
AGCGCATACACACACGAATACACACAGTCACACTGAACAGATATCATATTGCAGATTACCCAACACAAACGGTGAAATGCTCAGGTTTCTGAACAATGACACACTTTATGCTCAGTGGGTACCCACCAGATGGTCTGAACACTGTGCTGCAGTTGTGTGCTTCAGTTCTTAACCTGAATTTTTACAGTAAATGTTAAGCAGCATAAACGGATGATATTGTGATACTGCTGCTGCTGCTACTACTGCTGCCACTACTAATAATAATCGATTTAGTCTTTTAAGTGTGGTTTTGCTAATATTAAATGACTGTTATGCTCTTGTCCTATTTATAAACGCTGCGATTCTGTAGAGTGATTCATAAAGTGTGTTGTTCCATATTTGATTGATTCGTTTATTTTTAACGACGTTTCCAGAAGAGGACACATCGTTTTCCTGTCGCGAGTCTACATTTATCTCTTCCGTGTGCCGTGCTGTGGAGGTGTAAACGTAGAGCCAAATTTAGCGTGCATTTAGCATATAAATAGCATGCTAAATTCAGAGCCTAGCGGGCCGCGCTTAGCATGAAAAGTCGAGGATTTGCACCGGTGTCTGAATAATCAGCCACAACCCTGGATGAAATTGAAAAAAAGGTTTGTTTTGGTTTCATTAATACTCTTAAAGTCAAGTTGCTTTTGATTAGATCCCCCTGTGAAGCGATTATCGCGCACCTCTTAATGTCATGTGTTTTTTTACGAATAGCATGTCATATATTGTACAAGTACAGGCCCTTGTACTGTGTGTCACTGAACACTGGAGGAAAATTTAAAGTAGACCCATGCCTTGTGCTACTGAACACACACTGACACCCAAAAAACACACGGCTTCACCAGAAAGGCAGTAACACAATTCTTATTCCTCCTGTTTCCAGTAAATTACTTCTGTGTTACTGAACACTTAATAGGTTGAACATATACCACTAATCGCAGGACATAACTATGTAATGTACACGTGACGTTATGGAACACTGTTGCCCATACACTGCATGGCCAAAAGTATGTGGACACCTGACATCCAACATCTCATCCAATACTATGGGCGTTACTATAGAGTCGGTCCACCCTTTGCTGCTATAATAACCTCTATTCTTCTGGGAGGGCTTTACACTAGATAAACGACATGGTCTCTGAGGAGCTGTGTTGAGATTGGTGAGCGAGATGAGCGGTGGTATCACTGTCCAGCAGTGTGTTTCTCTCTCCCTTGGAGAGCAGCACAAGTATTTGGGGGGGCATCATATTGGGGGGCGGTGGGGGGGGGGGGGGTGGAGTAAGGATGATTCCCAGGGCCCTGACTGACCGGGGCCTTCAAAAACCTCTGCTGTGATTGGGCAGGGATGGGGTGGCCTGGGGTAGTGGGGCCCAATGTGAGATCTTTTCATGGGGCCTCTAAAATCCCTGGTGGTACCCCTGTGTGTATTCTCCAATAGATTTGTGACAGCAGTGTAGTATAAAGGGTAAGGAACTGGTTCGGTAACCTAAAGGTCACAGGTTCGATTCCCCGGTTGGACAATGCCGTTGTACCCTTGAGCAAGGTACTTGACCCACATTGCTTCAGTATATCCAGCTGTATAAATGGATGCAATGCAGAAGTTGTGTAAGTCGCTCTGGATAAGAGCGTCTGCTAAATGCCTGTAATGTAGCGTGACTGAAGTATAACTGCTAAACAAAATGTACCAAAAACATGTTCTACCAGTTACATTTTCAGTTCATGACATAAGTTAATGAAGTTTGTGACATAGGTTCATTTCTGTGTGGAGTCTGCATGTTCTCACCGTGTCCGCGTGGGTTTCCTCTGTGTACTCTGGTTTCCTCCCACAGCCCAAAGACATGCAGGTTAGGCTGACTGGCGACAGTAAATTGCCCATAAGTATGTGTATGAGTGTGTGAGTGAATGGCGTGTGTGCCCTGCGATAGATTGGCGGCCTGTCCAGGGAGTATTCCTGCATCTCACCCAATGCATGCTGGGATAGGCTCCAGCACCGTGACCAGGTTAAGTGGATAAATAAGTACCTAATGCTTGTGTCCTCGAATCACCTCATATTTTGACAGGAAGTACATAATGCATGTGCTAGAATCACCTCATATTTTGACAGGAAGTTCCTAATGCTTGGGCCCCTGAATCACCTCATATTTTGACAGGAAGTACAGTACATAATGTGTGTGCCAGAATCACTTCATATTTTGACAGGGAACACCTAATGCTTGTGTCCCCAAGTCACCTCATATTTTGACAGGAAGTGCCTAATCCTGAGGAAGTATCTAATGCTGAGTGCCAAATCTGCTTCATCACAATAAGGGGGGGGGAAAAGGAAATGAGCAAGCCTGTCTGCATTTTCTGTTTGATCTAATGTTTGTTCTGAACTGCTAAAGTATGAAATAAGCAAAAAAATTAATAATAAATCCCACAATCACTTGGGGAGATTAATGAAGGGAAATATTGGCAGCTGAACTGAGACTGGGGCTGGATGCAAGGCAGTGGGTAGAGAAAAAAAATCAGATGGAAAAGAAGTCCAGTCCCTTGTGACATAATTTTCTGGAGCAGTTGTGAAGAGAACGCAGGAGGTATTTCTTGGGAGCGCTGCCATTGGCAGACCGGCCTCTGTAAAAGCACTGTGATTGGCTAATGAACAAACCAGATGAGCTGAAAGGAGATAGCCGTTGGCTGGGAGAAACCCACCTGCTCCTACAACATTCGTGGCGTCGTTGGGACGTTGTCCAAATGTCTGAAGTCCACAAGTTGGCAGAGTGGTTAAGGACCTCAGCAAATTACTCACCTGTGGCACAAGTTTGATTTCCTGCTGGAACACTGCCCTTGTACCCTTGAGTAAAGTGCTTAATCTGAACTGCTGTACCAAATTCTCATTGGCCTGTAAACTGGTGGAGCAGAGTGTGAGGTCTATAAGCTATGTAAATGGCCGCCTGTAATTTATGCCTGATAATAAAATGACTGATGACAATGGTCGATGTCGTGAAACCAGCTTCTGGACTACGAGGAGTCGGGGTGAAATGTTAGCAGCAGGAAGTAAGACAAGGCCAGGACGCAATGCAGGGGTTAAATTGTGCTGGACTTCAGGTTCACAAGGGTGTACAGGTGAAAGGGTGATTAGTTCTCTTTGATTGCCTAGGATATTTTTTTTTAAATCACAAGAATTTATTTTGATTTCAAGGGATTGAGCTGATGGATGTTGGTTTAGCTAATGAGTCTGCCTGTTCTATTATGTTCTGAGTTATCCTGCAATGAAGCACATAGTGTTTCCCTGTCTTGCGATATCTGAATTATGATTGACAGATCCATACTTGTGGATATGACCTCTGACCCTGAAAGTGAACAAGCTCTCCTGTGTCATGTTCTCTTGTCTCTCCGCGCCTGGTTATCTTTACAGTGCCCTGTGGACACACCTTGCTCTCACCTGGCTCTCACCTGGCCCCCCTGACACACTGCCCACCTGGGTGTCTGTGCCTTGTCTCCTTCACAATGTACAACTGTCCTCTTACACCTGGGTTTGTACCTACCGCAAGGCAATGAGCTCGTCTGTCATTGGTAGAGGGGACCGGCTGTGGTTAACCCTGGCCGTGGCTCTGCGAATGAATGTCCTGTATTCTCTCCACACTCAGAATTAAGTCACGGTGTGGGGCTGACGATATTAACGGACTCCTCAAACAGACGGTTACAAAAAAAGCTCTGTCTCTCCTTTCAGGTGATAAATCTTTCTGTCCTCTCCAGGTGAGAGGGAGCTGGAGGAATACAAAAAGAACGTTGATACGGAAAGGCGGCCTGTCGAGCGCTGACTGTAATTGAGTTTGAAGTCGTGGGGCGTGGCGATTCGAATCGAGCGAGAGGCCGAGCGGAAAGCAGGTGGGACCTACGGCAGGGCAGGGTTTGGGTGCGACACGACGAGAGCGAACGTTAGCGCTAATCGTGACGATCGCGGCGTTTAATTACGTACCGTACGAACCCAGAGCCCCCAGCTGTCCCAGGCAGAACTGGCGGGGGGGGGGAGGGTTGGGCTGTACTCATTAGTGAGTTCACAGTGTGCTAGAGAGCGGTTTTTGCTGTAATATTTGTCCGGGATAATTGAATCTCTGCACCTGGGCATGATGTATGATAGTAATGATGTAAATAATGTATGCTGCCTTACCAAAAACGTGGCTATTGTCACAGTGTGACGCTTGTGGGAGAGGGATGTTGGGTGTGGGGTTGCGCCCCCTCCTGGTGGGAGGTTAAATGCGAGTATAGCGGGGATTGGAGGCGTAACTGCGGAAGGGGGTTGCAGAAGGGGGTTGCGTCTCCATGGAAACGCAGGCGATGTGCTCGGGGAGGTGCTCCCGCGCTGTTTACGCTCCCCTCTTGCCGCACGTCCCGTAACCAAATAAGGGCAGCGGCGCCTCTGCCTCCGCTCCGTGTTTATAACCGTAACCGTGGCGATTCCAGGAACAGCGGGGAACGGAACGGGGCGACCTCAGAATTCTGATGAATTTCTCGGAATCCATCGCTCCGCTGCCGCCGCTGCTGCTGGTGCATCATTGTGAGAGAGAGAGAGAGAGAGAGAGAGAGAGAGAGAGAGAGGATAAACAGGTCCGGTCTAGCGTAAACTCCAGGGTTGCCACGGTAGCAGCTCCTTGCCGTGTTGTGAATAGTGTATTGTATTGTGTGTGTGTGTGTGTGTGTGTGTGTGTGCGCGTTACTTCGCCTGGAACCCGACTTGAGAGTCGCCGTGACGCCCAGCTGACTCACCGGAGGAGGCTGCCCGCGACGGTCTGGGGAACTCGATCACCGCGACATTTACGGGAGGGAGGGGGGGGCGGTTCGGTACACGCGCGGCCCGGGGAAATGTCAGCCCCCCCCTCCCCCTTCCCCCCCGCGGCAGGCTGGTGCTGCGATCAGCAGATCACGGCAGGGATCACGGGGTCCGTGGGAGCGCAGCCAGGGCCCCGCCCCGCGCGCGGTCTCATCAGAGCCGCCACGAGTCCGCGTGTCGCTGCGGCCAAATTCCGCGCATTCCAGCAGCAGAACTCCTCTGCCGCCGGGGTCAGGCTGTGGGCTCGTGCCTCTGCAGAGCACCGCCATGTGAGAGAGGGCCGTCACGGTTAGCGCTGAGGCAGTCATGGGTTAGCGCTGAGGTTGTTTACCGTTAGCGCTGAGGTCCTTTACCGTTAGCGCTGAGGTCCTTTACCGTTAGCACTGAGGTCGTGTACCATTAGCACTGAGGTCATTTACTGTTAGCGCTGAGACTGTCACTGTTAGCACTGAGGCTGTCACCATTACCATTAGCGCTGAGGCTGTGTACCGTTAGCGCTGAGGCCATCATGGTTAGCACTGAGGTCGTTTACTGTTAGCACTGAGGTCGTCACGGTTAGCGCTGAGGTCATTTACTGTTAGCGCTGAGGCCATCACGGTTAGCACTGAGGTCGTTTACTGTTAGCGCTGAGGTCGTCACGGTTAGCGCTGAGGTCATTTACTGTTAGCGCTGAGGCCATCACGGTTAGCACTGAGGTCGTTTACCGTTAGCGCTGAGGCCATCACGGTTAGCGCTGAGGTTGTTTACCGTTAGCGCTGAGGTCGTTTACCGTTAGCGCTGAGGTCCTTTACCGTTAGCGCTGAGGTCATTTACTGTTAGCGCTGAGGTTGTTTACTGTTAGCGCTGAGGTCATTTACTGTTAGCGCTGAGGTTGTTTACTGTTAGCGCTGAGGCAGTCACGGGTTAGCGCTGAGGTCGTTTACCGTTAGCGCTGCGGTCGTTTACCGTTAGCGCTGAGGTCGTTTAGTGTTAGCGCTGAGGTCGTTTACCGTTAGCGCTGAGGTCGTTTAGTGTTAGCGCTGAGGTCGTTTACCGTTAGCGCTGAGGTCATTTACCGTTAGCGCTGAGGTCGTTTACCGTTAGCGCTGAGGCCGTTTACCGTTAGCACTGAGGCCGTCAAGGTTAGCGCTGAGGTCGTTTACCGTTAGCGCTGAGGTCGTTTACCGTTAGCACTGAGGTCGTTTACCGTTAGCACTGAGGTCGTTTACCGTTAGCACTGAGGCCGTCAAGGTTAGCGCTGAGGTCGTTTACCGTTAGCGCTGAGGTCATTTACTGTTAGCACTGAGGTTGTGTACCGTTAGCGCTGAGGTCGTTTATCGTTAGCACTGAGGTCGTTTCAGTGAGAAGTTCAGGCCGCCAGATGCATCAAGGTCGGCTCACAGACGGCTCTCTCTGACCTTACACTGTAAGGCTCAGGGTCAGCCTGAGTTTAAACACCTGAGCTTCCTTTCAGCGGAAACACCTTTGGCGGAGTTTGGTTTATACGCACCGGGGTGCCATCGCGGACCGCTGGGGCGAGCGGGGGTTGGGGGGCTGGTGGGGTGGGGGGGATTACATTTACGATTGCGGATGAGGGAAGGGGGATGGAATTGAGATGGTGGTCATGGTGGGGTTTGACATTTCAGTCGTGGAAGCAGGGGGGTGGAGGGTTGGGTTGGGTTGGGGGGTAGTGGGGTTAATCGCAGGCGCTTTCAGTCCCTCGTCAGTCGTCCCCTTTGGGTAACACTGCACTGCATTATGCTGTTCACACATGATCGCTGGTAAATGTCAGCCCTTAAAAATAAAATTAACAAAAAACTTTTTCCTGTCACATGAAAAAATGATGTGGAGATTATCTTTCTGATTATAAATTCTGCCTGGAATTATTCTGCTTGTTCTTGCCCTATTTCACCTTTTCAAAGTGACATTAAAATCTTAATATTTCAACCACTATTTTTTTTTTTTCCAAAATGTTGTATTTTGTATGAAGGGCCCTCTGTATGAGATGCATATTCCACTTTGCAGTTCTTGTTACACAAAACTGTACATTGAATTTATTCCCTATGAATAACACCGGCTGCTGGTGTTTCAGTAAAACTGAAAAAAATGTTTTACCAGAAGGTGCCAGAAAAAGTCTTCTGATGTGGGCTGTGGGTTAACCTGGCTGTGTAGAAGGACCCACAGTAAAGCAAAAGAGCAGTTTACCCTGTGTGAGAACGGAATACAGGCAGGGTGTGGCCATGCAAAAAAAAAAAAAACCATATCGGAGTTTCACTGCTAGAATTTACCGCCTTGGTGTTGCATTGTGGGTACTCTTGTCAGCTTTTGATCACACATTCTGCTATGGTGCACGAGGCAATATTGCCCCCCCCCCGCCCCAGTACCACATGCGTGCAGCGAGAGCGCTTCATCATGTGCCAGCTTATAGCGTAGCGTCCGTCGCTTCGTAGCTATGGCGACGTGTCAGCTGGTGGAGAGAGAGTACGCTGTGGGGCGTGCGCAAGGTCAATGCGCCGCTCAGCGTTTGAGGCTTGCGGAGCGGTGCGCTACATCATGCGCTGATGGAATCTGTGCGCTGTATTCACCTTTTTTTTCCGTATTTTTGATCATCTGTGCGGCTTCAGTTGTGAGCGCCATGAAGCTGCATATCTGGTTCCATCACATGCTACGTTGGGTTAATATTGTCGGTCATTCACCAGAATTATTTCCTTTTTTTTTTTTTTACGCTCGCGTCTAATTACAAGCAAAGATTAAAATTGTGTAATTTAGCCTCTGTCTACAAAGAATTCGTTTCTGTGGGGTTTTTTTTCCCTTTCTTTTTATCCGTCCATGGTTAGATATTTACCTTGAGGAGGAAGGGGGGAGAATGAAATCCAGCTCAAGGAGAATTTGGATTAAATTATACGGAAGCGTGTCCTCTCTCTCTCCTTCACCTCCTCCCTCTGCTGCCCTCTGCGTCTCCCTCGCCCCTCCTCTCCGCTCCCTTCCCCCGCCTCTGCCTCTGCCGGGGCTCAGGCGGCCCTCTGACGCGGGGCAGGTGCGTGTCAGGTGATCAGCGGCTCTGCGTTAACGTGCGCTTCGTGGCTCCGCGGGGAGGGGCAGAGACCTCGGGGGGTCTGGGATTGGGGGGGGTGGGGCCACATGAGCGAGGGGGGCGGGGGAACGAGCCGCTGTCAGAGGCGCTTACGATGGGGGGGGGGGGGGGGGGGGGTTAGGCAGGGGGGACCTCTGCCGTCGACGGAACGCGATGTGAGCGGTTGTCGCTTTTCTACTACTGGCCAACGGGCGTGGCTTGGATGCGAACGAGTCCTAATGTACAAAAAACCTGGAGTGCACTGCAGACCCCCCCCCTCCCCCCCTCGCTCTTACCGCCCACCCCCCCCCCAATCCCAGACCCCCTGAGGTCCCTGCCCGCTCTCTCCTGGTGTCAGGCCAGTCCAGATGGAAGCGGGCTGTCGTTACCGCGGTGACGGGCGCGGCGGCGATCTCTCTCTCTCTCTCTCTCTGCAGAGCGCCACGCTGAGGGAAACCGGAGCGGGCGGTAACCACGGCAAACAGCTGTCCACGGTTAGGTCATGTTGCCCGGGGCGACCAAACATAACTGGGTGAGGTGCAGCGTATCTGCCTGCTATTTTTAGGAGGGAACGGTTTTTTTTTTTTTCGCGGGGGAGCCTCTGGGCTCCTCCGGCCCCTAATCCCCACGCGCACGAGGGGGGAGGGCGGGACAGGGGATGACTTCACTGAGGGGTACCGGTCGAAATGTTAGGTGTTTATCAGCCTGGGAAGCCCTGTTGAGTGGGTAGGATAGTGTGAGGAATGGGATTTGTTTTTGCTAAACGGTGCAGGCCGCGGGATGGGGGTGGGGGTGGGGGTACGGGGTACGGGGGTGGGGGTGTGGGGGATTCCCTTACCGCGGCTGCCGCTGATGTGGGGAAGCCTTCTCTGCCTGCGCGGCGCTGCCCCTCCTCCCTCCCCCCCACCCATTTCCTGTCACATGACCACAGCTCGGGTGTGTCTCTGTAACAGAGGCTTGGTGCCTGTACTGTAGAGGAGAGGTGTGCATGTGTGTGCGCTTGTGTGTGTGTGTGCGCGTGTATGCACGAGTATGTGCACGTGTGTGTAAGCATGTGCATGTGCATGCGCACGTGCGCGTGTGTGTGTGTGCATGCGTGTATGTATGCATGTGCTTGTGCGTGTGTGTGCATGCGTGCGTATGCGTTGCTGTGATGCAGAGGCACTCCTAACGTGCTGGTGGTTCTTATCCTGCAGTAGGTAGAGGCTGTATATGCTCTCCGGGGACACTGTGCATGTGGAGCACTGTGCGGCTGTGTGTCTATCTCCTGCATGTGCTTACATGCGGCTACACAGGCTACAGTTACTGCAGAATCACCTCTCTATCATCTCCACTCATCCCCAATTCTGAGCCCTGGCAGCTTGCAGCAGAGAGGGTGAAGCGTGACTGTGGCAGGGATGGGGAGGGGGTGTGGTGGCGGGGGGGGTGCGGGAGAGGCAGGGTCCCCCACCCCCCCCCCCCACACAGGGACTCCCTGCTCTCCTCCTCTCTCTCCTCCCCTCCCCACTCCTGCTGCCTCGCAGTAAATTACCCTCCATCCTTCCCAGAAAGCAGTGAGTGCGAGAGTCCACATTCTGAGATGCAGACAGTGTGCGTGTGTGCGCGTGCATGCGTGTGTTTGCGTGTGTGTGTTTGCGTGCATGCGTGTGTGTGTGTGCGCGTGTGTGTGCGCATTTGCATGTGTGCGTGAGTGTGTGTGCGTGTCACACGAAACACCACAAGTGTTCTTATTATTCTGTCCTGTCTCTGTTGTTCTCAGTTTTAAAATTTTATTTTATCATTTATTTATTTTATTTCATTTTTTTTCAGGGGCGGGGCCATATTAGTTAACTGTTAATTAACGTTTGCCTAAGCAGCGAGCCAGGCAGCTTGAGAGGAATTAATAGATTAAAGAGCACGTTCATTTCCCTGGCAGGCAAACGTTATCCCTCTTTGTAGCGTCATATTCTCATAAGCTGCTATTCGTTTGTTGTTAATTGAAAATACTGCGTCTCACTAAAGATATCTAACTTGTGTTCTCGGCTTGTCTTGCATCTTTACCGTGGCTATTGCTTCTGGTCGTGTGATCTAACTGGCACGGTTCCATAACGGCCTTATCAACCCTTAACACAATCTAAGATGGCGCCTGCCATTGGCTCGGCTCAACGGCTTTGCACCACGAAGGCGCCATTTTGGCTCTCTTTGTGCCGGTTCTCGCTAAAGCTGGAAAAAAAAAAAAAAAAAAATGCTGATGCCACAAACCTGTGCCATTTCAGAGAGGGTACCCCTCTCTGCTTTTGATTCCCGTTTCAGCTTCACGCCTCGATCAGCTAGTCTTTGTTTAGCAAGAAGCGAGTCGTCCCTCTGTTAGTTCAGATATACCGTACACCCCGTGCCGGTTCTAGCCGTAGGCGATTGCCTAGGGGCCCCATCTGTCTGGAGGGGCCCCCAGGTCCACAGTCACAAATCCCCCCCCATGGCTATGAAGGATGTAACTCAAATGGAGGCCTTCAAAAAAGAAATTTGCCTCGGGCCGGCAACAGTGTAGAACCGACCCCACATTAACCAATCACGGAATGCCCTGGAACCTTTTTTACGTTTCTGAGAAGATTTAAAATTTAAAATCTGCTGGAACTAAAACGCGTAGCAGCTTCACCATCATTCAGAGGTGTGACGGTTGTCGTTCTTCTCTGCTACGAGTCTGAGATGTTGGGGCTTAATTGCTGTTGTTATTTTGCTGTTGTGTACAGAAATGATTAAAAAAAACTCCCTGAATGACGATATTAGCATTGCATATCTTGTTGACTCTACACAATCTTAGGAGGCGCTACATGTAATCGTCCCTTGTTTTGGTAAGTGTAAGATGGCTTTTTTATTTATTTTAGGAATTCCATCTGAAGCGAGTTGATATATCTGGAGTTAATCGGAGAATTCCCGGCCCTCCCCCTCTCTCTCTTTTTTAGCCTGTCTCGTTTCTGTGTGAACACGGTGGATGGGAAGCAGGCACTGGGCAGTCTGTCATTTGGTTCTCGCTAAAATTCCTGAAGAAAATTAAAATAATTGCCCTAACTGCACTGCGCGAAAAGGAAGTGGTGCGACGTTGGGGGCGGTTTTATAGGTCGGGGGGTCAAAGGTTAAGGGTCAGAGGTCGCCATCCGTGACCCCTGAGAACGGACGCACTTTCCCAGAATTCCTCTGCGGCGGGCCGTGGTCAGGGGCCAGCGTACAGAGCGTAGGGGGTGATGTGGGTGACCCGGCCCATGATGAGATCGAACCCCAGGGGCATTTAACCGTTTGGCTGTGGGTTTGCTTTCTCATGGTGGCAACCATGATGTTCTGGGGACTCTTCACAGAAGCATTTCTCTGGAAGCAGGAAGTGAATGCATTTCAGCGGGATTCTCCGTAGAGAGTACTACATTATTTCCTCGTACCTCGCGGTAAATGTTTTGCTGGGCTTTATCTGACCTTCTGTAGCACTGGCGCTCGAGGTCAGTGGATTCGTACGTTCTTTGAACGAACTACGTTCTCAGCAAACCGTTTCATACGCGTGCTTTTCTGTGCAGATTTACAGCTTTAATATATGTTCTGTTCACGTGCGTAGTTAAGACTAGGGCTCAGAGAAAGAATCTGCTCACTATTGTCTTCAGTGCTCCTGTCACTAAAGGCTATGTGTATAATTTAACTTAAAACATGTTCTGTATACTGGAATACACAAAATTAAATTTATACATATTTGAACAAACTCTGAAACTAAAAAGAAATTTAACCCGGTTGTTTTAATTAAACAGTGATCGAAGCTTTCCCTGGTTGTTCAGTTGTACGCTCTTATGCAGCCACAGACCCTCAGTGTAGTTAGTTTATTTTTTCACTGGAATGCTAGTGCTCCTCCTTGTACAAAAAACTGTGGGGCTATCGCTGTAGGAATTTCGTTGTGTAACTTTTTCTTTTTTAAATCTGTGCCGCCGGCCAAATTTAGAGGAGACCGGCTGAAAGGTGGGACGGTGAGTCTGAACGAGGGACGCGTTCAGAATAAATCACGCGGTTCTGACGTCATTTGAGCCCATTCTGCCCAGATCCGGCATCGACGGCGTCAGCGGCTCCCCCTCTGCGTGGAAGGACTTATCGTGCGTTTTTTTGTTTTTTTTTCTCCTGTGATGCGGGCAGGTTTTATAACAGTCTTCTGAAGGCTGTTCCGCTCCGCGCTCCACTCCCTCCGCTCGGCTCGTAGTCAGCCCATCCGGCTGTTCCGCTCGGCGGCTCACCTCCCCCCGCCGCCCAGCCCTCGGCATCAGCATCGACATCACGCGCTGTGACGCTAGAGTCTCTCTCTCTCTCTCTCCCTCTCTCCCTCCTCCTCTCTCCCTCTCTCTCCTCCTTCTCTCTCCCACTCTCTCCCTCCTTCTCTCTCTCTCTGCCTCTCTCTCCCTCCTCCTCTCTCCCTCTCTCTGCCACTCTCTCTCTCCTTCTGTCTCTCTCTGCCTCTTCCTCTCCCTCTCTCTCTCTCCCCCTCTCCCTCTCTCTCTCCCTCCCTCCCTCTCCCCCTCTCTCCTCCTCTCTCTTTCTCCCCCCTCCCTCTCTCTCTCCCCCCCTCTCTCTCCCCCTCTCCCTCTCTCTCTGCCTCATCATCCCTCTCTCCCCGCCCGGAGCGCTGCACCACGCTCCATCCTCAGCCGATCCCATTCATCCCCGGCCTTGATAGTAAGCCTCTTCTCTTTTTTTTTTTTTACTTCTTCTTTTTTTTCTACGCGTCGTGACGAGCGGGCGTGGCAGAGTCGTCACAGGAAGCCTCGTCATCAGAACTCGTGGGGGGAGGGGGGGGAGCTGGCGAGGGGGGAGGAGGAGGAGGAGGAGCACGCGCACGCAGGAGGGGTTTTTACGTTTACGCTTTCTCCCCTGGCGTGGTTTCATCGCCGGCATGCGCACAGCCACTCCTGCCTCTCTCTCTCTCTCTCTCTCCCCCTTTCTCTCTCTCTCTCTCTCTCTCTCTCTCTCTCTCTCTCTCTCTCTCTTTTTTTTTTAGATATCTCGATGATGATGCGTCAGGGTGTTTTTAGGTCAGATTTGCCTTTTATGGGCATACGGGCAGATCGGCTGCCTTGATCGTTTCCTTTTGTTGTAAAAAAATTAATTAATAAAAAAAATGGTGCATTTCAGTGTGACCGTCTGTGATTTGAGCGGATACAGTTTACCTGATATATAGTATATCTTGTGCATGATTTTATTGTCCTTTTTTTTGTTTCCCACAGTAGTGTTCATGCGCTTGTGTCTCAGGGACTTGGTGTGTGATCAGTGTGCCGATCTGACAGAGGCTGGGGCTGAGAGAGACCCCAGGCATAGGAAGCGTGCCTTGCTCGGACTGCGTGAACACACACACACACAAACACACTGTGTTCGTGTTTGTCACACACACACACACACACACACACACACACACACACACACACACAGACACACACACACAGACACACACACACAGACACACACACACAGACACACACACACACACACACACACACACACACACAGACACACACACAGACACACACAGACACACACGCACACACACACGCACACACACACACACACACACACATGCACACACACACACACACACACACATACACACACATACACACACAGACACACACACACACACACACACACACACACACACACACTGTATTCGTGTTTGACACACACAGAGCGGAACTCTAGTACAGTACGGCCCCGGCTTGTTTATTCCGGAGCGATGACCCTCTCCTCTCCCGAACGTTCGGCTGCAGGATCGGGGCGCGGCTGGTGTCCGTATCGAGGGGGGTGGGCTGGTCGTCGGCGGGTGAAGCATTAGGCACCTTGCGTTTGCTCTGTGTGCGGTAAACGCTACACCCCCCCCCCCCTTCAGCTCGCCCTCTTCCCCCTCCCCCCCCTCCCTTAGTGCCAGGCTAAGAGTGATGGAGTGGCCAAGCTGATCCCCACAGAGTTGTGTGATCTTTATTTATTTTTTTACTGGGCAGGGAGACAACAGGGGTGGGGGGTGGGGGTTTGGGGGGCTGGGGGGCTGGGGGGTGGGGGTTTGGCGGGCTGGGGGGTGGGGGTTTGGCGGTGAGGGGGTCGGTGTAGTATTTATAAGCAGAGGACACTCAGATGCTCCCTCCTGACTTGAGTAATGCTGGCTTTTCTTGAGCCTTCCGGCCATTTGAGTGAATGCATAATGAGGCCGTGATGGTGAGAGCTTCCTGTCCGGTCACTGGGAGGGAGGGGGGGGGGGGTCAGGCAGGGCGTTTGGGGCCCGGGGGGGGGGGGGGGGGGGCGACTGGGCTGTGACACCGTTCCGGGAGGCATTAAGTGAGAGTGTGTCCTTCTGCCCCGTCCTCCAGCGCACAGCTAAAGGTCAGGATGCGCCTGAGACACCGTGGGGGGGTGGGGGGGCATGGGGGGGGGGGAGTCAGGCGCACATGCTTCCTGCGCCAAGGTTAATGGGTAGCCCTCCGTCACAGTGAAGACACGTCGCCGGTAAACTCAGTCTCCGCGGCGACGGGGCCGAAAATGGGCGGGGCCTGCAGCCGAGGGGGTTGCTGGGGAAACGTGACGGACAGTAAGTATTTGGGTTTCCCTCTCGCCAATTTCCCAACACCGGTCAGCGGGTCTGAGGAGACCGACCAGCTGAATGAGTTTTTTTATTTTATTTATTTATTTTTTTTTTTGAAACACTACCCAGAGTATCACCGTCTAGTTCCAGAAATGTGATCGGTAATAATAATGGCAAAAGAATCCATCACCCAAATCGGACACGTCTAGTTAAAATAGATTTTATGGAATGAAGCCGGGCTTGAGAGAGATCGCTATGAAAAAGGGAATTCGGCAAATAAAGCATCTGTGTTATTAGTTTGAGGACAATCCCCCCCTCTTCCCTCCAAATATAACCCCCCTGCAAGCAGCGCTGGGCTCTGTACAGTGCATGAATCCAGCTGCTGAACCGCAATCTGCTGCTTCATGGAAATTTTATAAGCTTGTTAAAAATCAATTTTATGGGCACTGTCTCTCTCCCCCGACAGTCTTTGTGTTCCGCTCTATTAACGTTAAACCATCGGAGGTGCGGGGGGGCCGGGGGGGGGGGGGCAGGGTGAGCCTGTGAGAGGTTTACATTTACAGGTTAGAGTGTGTGTGTGTGTGTGTGTGTGTGGGGGGGGGGGTTGGGTGGGTGTATCTGTGTGTGTGTATGCGTGTCTGTGCACGCTTGTTTGTTTGTGTGTATCTGTGTGTGTGTGTGTGTATCAGTCTGATGGGCTCTCCCCACTTAATGCACTCACAGTCCCTGCTTGGCATTTTGTACCCCTGACACGCGCCCCCTCCCCCCACGGCTCTGCAGTGAGAAGCACGGAGAGGAGCCCGGCTCCTTTATTCACTATTCAGAGGGATTCCTGCAGCTCAGCTCCTGCAGCACTGTGCTCCTGCAGCACACCTCCTGCAGCTCTCCTCCTGCAGCACACCTCCTGCAGCACTGTGCTCCTCCTGCAGCTCGCCTCCTGCAGCACACCTCCTGCAGCACTGTGCTCCTGTAGCGCTCCTCCTGCAGCTCAGCTCCTGCAGCACTGTGCTCCTGTAGCGCTCCTCCTGCAGCTCAGCTCCTGCAGCACTGTGCTCCTGTAGCGCTCCTCCTGCAGCTCAGCTCCTGCAGCTCAGCACTCCTCCTGCAGCTCAGCTCCTGCAGCTCAGCACTCCTCCTGCAGCTCAGCTCCTGCAGCACTGTGCTCCTGTAGCGCTCCTCCTGCAGCTCAGCTGAGCTCCTGCTCCTGTGTCTGGCTGCTCAAACAGATGCTGATCCGTGGCCCGTAAGCGTGTGATTTACTCCTGCAGGAGGCAGCGCAGGGGGACGGTCTGTCACTGCTCCCTGAGTCGGGCTGATGGAGAGGGGCGCTCCTGTTTGAGCCTCCCTGAGCAGTGGGCTAGTGTGGAACTGGCGTCATGTGACCACCGGCCCAACCCCCCCCCACACCCAGGCCAGCAGCCGGCCCAGGGGCCACACCCCGTTTGTCAGGATGCGTTGTTTTTTTTTTTTCCTGCGTTTTTCAGCTGCTCCACAACAACGGACCGGCGTGGGGCTCCATGGCTTCACATGGTGATGTCACGGGACACCGGCCCTTTGAAGGCTCTGGAGGGGGAGGGGGCTTATGATATGAGGGGGCGCGGGCCAGCGTGCGCGCTGTCCGTCAGGACTCCACCTCTCATTACGCTCCCGTGTGAGGCGTCTCCACCTCTCATTACGCTCCCGTGTGCGGAACACATAATGGAGCTCTGCCAGGCTCAGGTTACAGTGCCGGAACGCTAGGAGGCCGTGTTCAGAGCTCCGCGCGCTCTTTGTTCTTTTTGGGGGGTGGCGGGATTAAGCTGCCTCAGGGCGGTCAGGACCGCGCCAGCGGCCCCTCCGGCTGGCCACGCCCGGATTCGGAAGGCGCGCGGAACGCGGCCCTTCGCGGATGGAAGCTATGCAGACGGTGCAGGCCCGGTCGCCATGGCGATCGCAGAGGCATGCTGACCTGCGGGCCCGAGGGGCTTTCCCGCTTTTTAACGTTTCCATATGAACCCTACAGATCAGGCGACTGCGGGTTTGACCGCTACCCATCGAGGACACGGTTCTTGTTTCAATCTGTTTCTTAAACAGTTTCCATTTTTTTATTCTTCTTTTTTTGGATGGTAAATGGTAAATGGACTGCATTTATATAGCGCTTTTATCCAAAGCGCTTTACAATTGATGCCTCTCATTCGCCAGAGCAGTTAGGGGTTAGGGGTTAGGTGTCTTGCTGAAGGACACTTCGACACGCCCAGGGCGGGTGTATCGCTACACATGTGCATCCGTGCGGCTTCTCAAAGGTGGTTTCTCCGGGGCGTCTCCCCGCCCCTTTCTTAATCTGTGCTGTTCGTGAGGGATGCTTACCCAGGAAGCGTCGGCATCGATCGTGTGCTCTCCCTCTGATTAATTACCCAGGATGCCCGGCGGAGAGCCTAACCTGGCTTAAATATCCCGCAGCCGGTTAATCCGTGCGGCGCTCCTCAAATCCGTTACCGTGCCTGCTTCCTGTGCCACGGGCCCGTCCCGAGCCTCACGCTAGGGGCCAGAACCACGGGTGCCCAACCCCCCCCCCCCGTCCCCCGTCCCCCCCCCTCCCAAACTCCCTTCCCCGATTCAACAGAGAGCAACAGGGCAGCTTCCATCCACAAAGGTTTCTGGGAAAAAATATAACTCGCTTATAAATGGTTCACTGCTGCAAATGTGCTTCTTTAAAGGAAATTAATTATATGTGCCATGCAGAGCTGTGCCAGGCTGAATCGGAGGGGAATGTGACCTGCACTGCCTCAGCTAGCTCACTGCAGCCTAATGCCCCCTGATGCAGCCTAATGCCCCTGATGCATCCTAATGCCCCCTGATGCTGCCTAATGCCCCCTGATGCAGCCTAATGCCCCCTGATGCAGCCTAATGCCCCTGATGCATCCTAATGCCCCCCTGATGCTGCCTAATGCCCCTGATGCTGCCTAATGCCCCCTGATGCAGCCTAATGCCCCCTGATGCATCCTAATGCCCCTGATGCAGCCTAATGCCCCTGATGCTGCCTAATGCCCCTGATGCAGCCTAATGCCCCTGATGCTGCCTAATGCCCCTGATGCATCCTAATGCCCCTGATGCTGCGTAATGCCCCCTGATGCTGCCTAATGCCCCTGATGCTGCCTAATGCCCCTGATGCATCCTAATGCCCCTGATGCTGCCTAATGCCCCTGATGCTGCCTAATGCCCCTGATGCATCCTAATGCCCCTGATGCTTCCTTAATGCCCCTGATGCTGCCTAATGCCCCTGATGCTGCCTAATGCCCCTGATGCAGCCTAATGCCCCTGATGCTGCCTAATGCCCCTGATGCATCCTAATGCCCCTGATGCTGCCTAATGCCCCCTGATGCAGCCTAATGCCCCCTGATGCTGCCTAATGCCCCCTGATGCAGCCTAATGCCCCCTGATGCAGCCTAATGCCCCCTGATGCAGCCTAATGCCCCTGATGCATCCTAATGCCCCTGATGCAGCCTAATGCCCCCTGATGCAGCTCCTCTGCAGTACAGCCAACCACCAAACCCTAACTACTGCCCCAAGCCCTATACAGTCACCCGCTTGCTTCCTCTGCTACTAGACCCGACACCGCTGTTCCGAGCAGCGGCTTCTCTCTCCGTGTTCTGCGCTCGCTACGTTTAGGCGCAGACGTGGAGCTCGCCAACGTCGGTTAGCCAATCGGAGGCTCTCGAATTCGCCCTGCCTGCGGCAAACAAGCGTTTTGAGTGTTCTTCCTCGTACAACCCCCCCCCCCCTCCTCACCCCCCCTGAACCTGGCTCTGCAGGAACTTCGTGACATGCGGATCTTCCTGGTAGGGGTGTTAAGGAAGGGGGGGGGGGGGGGTGGTTCCTCAGTAAATTTACCCAGGACAGCAGGATGTTTGCACATCGCAGATACAACGGCTAGATTAGCCCAATAAAAATAAATGCAGCAGGCGTGTTGGCAGGGAAACTCGTTAGGTATCAGTTTTATTTGCATGTCATTGATAGGCCCCTGCCAGGAAATGCACACCCCCTGTGATGAGTGATTAATTAGTATTCAATCAACATCATTCATTGGCATTTTTAAAATTTATTATGACTGCTTTAATATTTCAGGATTTCTTTCTCCATGAACTAGTCAGCATATGTACGAAAACTGCCCAAATTTATTTCTCTGCAAATACTGCTAATCGTCAATATAATGAAATAATTAATTCGCTTTTTTAACGCATGAAAGTTATCATCCAGCTCTACTGTCGTTGTTTCATAAGTTAATAACAAATTAGATTGGATCAAAAGACTGTATTGTTATATCTTAAAGGTAAATGTTGAACTTTAAATATTTTCATTTTCGGAGAAACAAGGTTTTTGTGCTACACCCCCCAAAATGCAAATGTGTACGTGATTCCACGTGATGGTGTTCTGGTCAACAACGTTTTCAGTAAGTGAGGCGCAGTTTTACGGTAATTGACATTGAAATGATTACGGTCGGTCACTTTGGCAAAATAGCTCTCAGTACAGCTGTGGCGGGTCTGTAGAAATGAAATCTTACAGCACCATTCAAAAAAAAAAAAAAAAAAAAAAACATTCAAAAAGTAAGCAAATTTTTCAAACCAGCACATGGTTCCAACATTATTATCTCTCGTGTTTGTTTTGTTTTTATCTCTAAATGTTGAAACCCGTTGCAGGGGTTTTTTTTTTTCTTCGTCATCGTTATTGTTCCCTGAAGGGGATTTACCGAAAACAGCTTTTTGTTTTACGAGCACTGACCTTCACCCTCGACTCCTCTTCCTCGTTTCCAGCGAATCCCCCTCCGCCAGGAAGGGTTCTCCAGCAGCCGCGCCGGCTGCCACGCGCGCGCCGCCACTTCCTGTCCGGGAACGCCGTGGCGGGAATACCGGGCCCGAGTCCTGGCAGGCCAAGCCCGGGGGAGGGAGGGGAGGGGAGGGGAGGGGAGGGGAGGGGGGGGGGTCCTGTTATTCCCGAATTCTTTTGGCGTCAGGCACTACCCCGGGGGCTCAGCTGACTGAGTCAACAGGACGTTTTCAGCGCGCTTCGCGGGGGGGTGGGGGGTGGGGGGTGGGGGGGAGAGCCGCTCGTTTCCTGTCATGCCGCCGTAGTGCTTCTGCGGCGCGGCGGCGCTAGCAGAACGACCTCTCGTCCCGCCCGTGTGTGTGTGTGTGTGTGTGTGTGTGTGTGTGTGTGTGTGTGTGTGTGTGTGTGTGTGTGTGTGTGTGTGTGTGTGTGTGTGTGTGTGTGTGTGTGTGTGTGTGTGTGTGTGTGTGTGTGTAATGGCCGTAATGGCAGCGCCTGTGACACGCTCATATTTACTCCAGATTAATTATATTTAATCTGCGCTCCACACACAGTCATCCCACCCGCGCTGTCGTATATCTTACCGTACGGCTGTGTGTCTGACTGTACAGGGGCCTGTTCTGAACGGGGCAGGTGTGTTTGTTTTTTTTGGAGCTGGGTATAATGTAGTAAAGTCATATTGGCTGCATATTTCTCTAGAGATGTTGACAGTCTGACAGACTGCTGCTTATTTACTATATTTTTCAGCGTCTGACAATTTTTCTAAAATGTAAATACTTTGTGACACAGTGATGAACTGCACGTGTGTGTCCAGAATATTTTCCTTCTTCTGCTGCCTCTCTGTCTCTTTCCCTCTCTCTCTCGCTATCCCCCCTCTCTCTCTCCCTCTCCCCATCCCTCTCTCTCTCTCTCTCTCTCCCCCCCACCCCCCACCCCCCCTCTCTCGGTGACTCCGCGGTCAGGGGTATTGTTTTGGTGCAGGAGCCAGGAGCAGGAGTACCTGTGTAACTCAACGCAGTGGTATCCGTTAACCCCCCCCTGCCCCCCCCCCCCCCCCCGGGGTTGAGGCAGTGGGAGGCTCGCTGACGGGCTCATAATGGAGCGCCGCTGGTGGAAAGTGAGCTGTGGCGCTATATTTAGCACCCGCCCCCCCCCCGGCAGGCGCTGGGCTCTGCTGTGGCGCCGCTATTTATAGAGCTGGGGAGGGCAGCTGCGGGCACGGGCCGTGGAGGGGGGGGGGAGGCAGGCAGGCGTGGTGCCTCTCTGCTGGGTCGGGACACCCCCCCCCAGTCTATTGTTCCATGCCGCCATCCGCTGTTGTTCCCGCTCACGGTGGACGGACATTCCCCGCCATGACCTCCCCCCCCCTCCCCCCATGGTGGCGGGACCCCCCCAGCGCACGCCCTGTCTGCCCCAACGCGGCACACGCCCATGTTTACTGCACTCAGTGTACGCGGCTGGACCCTCATCTGATAGCGAATAAGATGCTCTATGAGTGTGTATGTCACTTAGGGACCTGGCGTGGTTTGTCGATCGTAGAATCCATATTTAGGGTCCTTTAATCCAGGCATACTGTACATAGCGCCAGGCGGCGCTGCGGAAAGGTATCTAAACGATGTTTACGATGTCAGGAAGCGGCGGGACTTGCGTACGTGATTTCCGGAGCGGGGATTTACCTTGTGAGTAGCTGTAACCCTCCCTCCCTGAACTCTGCAAGCGAGCGGCAGCCTGGCCTATATAAAGTGACCTATATAAATCTGTCGCTCCGCCGTAGAGATGGGAAGATGATTCAGTGAAAGTCTGCTGGCTTGCATGTTTCGCTCTGTTAGGCCGTTTTTTAATTTATTTATTTATTTTTTTTTACCCTTTTTAAGAGTAGGTTTTTTTTATGAGCGGAATGTTTTTTTTTTTCTCTCGAAGTCAGTGTTCTAGAACTCCGTTGCTGTCACAGTCACCAGCAGTGATTGTGACATCAGCATTAGAACGTTCAGTCGAGAACACTCTGATGATCACATGTCTGTGATGTCACAGCTGAAAGGGCTGAAGTGGGACAGCGGTGCTGCAGATGTGCAGAGCGATGGGCGACTCTGCCGCAGGGCTGGGTTGAGTCAGCTCCTCTTTCACAGGTGTTCCACATCCTGAGAGAGAGAGCGAGAGAAAAAATGAGCGTACTTTTAAACACAGAGGGCGCCCGGCTTCCTCTCCCCCCTCTTCTTCTTCTCCTGTTCCTCACGCGCGGATCCCCTCCCGCCTCCTTTCGTTCCAACGGCACGTCGCGCCTGACGGGGCTCGTGGGGCCGCGCGTGACGAACCCGCCCCGCCATCTGCGCGCTAACGGCTAATGTTCCGCCGGGTTTCGGCGATGGAGCGATACGCGTGCCGTCATGCTAAACGGCGTTTTTCACGCCGGTCCCCGTCTCTCTGTGCCGATTCCTTCCCTTCGCTGTGATCACCAGAGGGGGTTTCTGCTCCCCGCCTGATCTGTTGTCCTTTTCTGCAAAGAATCTTCCGGAAGGATCTGTCGTTGCCTGGCGCGCACACACCCATCAGGGGTCCTGTCCGAGAATGATTGGCTGTGCACGGGGGTGGGGCGTGGTCCATAATGCAAAACCGTTTGAACATTGCCATTTATTTCATTTTATTTTTCGTACGTGTGGGTTTGATCGGGTGGCTGACGGCGAGGCTTTCCCAGATGAAACCCGCGGTGCCTCCTCCCTGATTGGTGCTGCCTGTGCGTGTGACTGAGATGCGCTCGCAGGAAATGATATTTCTGGGACAGGAGAAGAAGGACCTCTATCACTCCCCCCCCCCCCCCCCCCCCGTCCGTCCGTCAGAGAGCCTCAGTCTGGCTCTCAGGTAATTGCTAAGCGCAGGAGCGGCTCTGGGGGGGGGTTCTGAATGTGGGGTGCGTACGGTCGTCCGATAACGTGCGGTAAAACGAAACGCTTCCAGGAAAAAAAAATTAATAAATATAAAAAAATCACAGCTGATCACCAGGATATCTGTTGGGATCAGCAGCACAAGGTCGTACAGCTTTCCGTGCTGATTGGCAAAAGCACGTCACGTGATCGCGTGGAAGCTGTGTGACCTTGCTTCTGATTGGCTGTCTTATCAACACCCGATAGATATCAGTGGTGATGCTTTTTTTTTTTCCTGGGAATGTGTCACATGACCTCTGAAATTTGGACATTTTCTACAGCATCAGGTGTGATTAAAGAAGAAGGAAGAAAGCTGATACATGCCACGGTGATTGTTATTACACTTAAAAAAATAAATAAATAAAAAAATAAAACATTCAATAGTCATGGGTGTGGTTTATCGCCCCGCCCTGGACTCACGTGGGTGTGCAGTGTGCCGCTGAAGCTGATTGGCTCGTCAGTCCATGACCAAGGCCCGTGATTCGTCCACGCGCTTCGTCTACCCTCCAGGAGGAGAGAGAGGGCGGGGCCAGCGTTTGCCCTGACATGGGTGTGTGCGCCCGTGGTCGTACGTCCGCTCACCAGTCGGTGGTCTGACCTTTAACCCTGAACTCAGCTGCTCGTGGCTCCGCCCTCCACGCTGGGAGTTGGGCCCTTTCCTACCTCCCCCTCTCCCCCTCTCCACTCCCCCCTCCCCGAGTCCAGAACTCTGGCCCCCCCCCCACGCGCGCGCACTAGACATCATAAATTATTCAGCGCCGAACGCCCCGATGAATTTTTCAGCAGCCAGGACAGCGAGCGAGAGGAAAACGCGTATCGAATAACCCGCGGGCCGCCGCGCCGGGGCCCGGACACGTGTCGCCTGCGTTCGGAGAGTCCCCCCGTCCCTCCGCCGCTCGGCCCGACGAATAACGCATCGCAATTACCCAGCGGCCTCCTTGTTATGGCGGCTTATGTGCTTAACGTGCGGATTCCCGCTACGTTCAGTTTACCCCGGCCGTGTCCTAAAATTACTGCGCGTCACTCACGCTAGAGCCTGCCCTGAAAGGTATGAAACAGTAACGGGGGGGCGGGGGGGGGGGGGGGGTATCGGGACCCGCGTCAGGGTCCCCTCATATACTGTGGCCTGGTTTTAATTTTTAATGGGAGCCCTACTTTGTTTTCCTGTCAAGTGCATCGCTGTGTCTCTAATAATCTGATCGTGTTACTCCGAGATGAAAGGAATCAGAGTAGATGTAGCGCACGGTGGATGTATGTCAGGCGCATACACACACACACACACACTCTCTCACTCATGCACACACACATACACACACACACACATGCACTCTCTCACTCATGCACACACACATACACACACACGCACGCACATGCACACTCACACACACACACTCACTCACACATACACACGCACACACACTCATACACACACACACACACACACACACTCAAACTCACACACATTCACTCACACACACACACTTCATAAGAGTTGTGGCTGTGGCATAAGAGGTGAGGATAGAAAAAGAAACTGAACTGTGTGATTACGGTTCAATTTTTCTGGGTCAAGTCTGACACGACAGGGATTGCAGGTCCGCCCCCCTCTTGGGGATTTCCACGGCGACGGCGGGCCAATCAGCCGCAGGATCAGGTGCTGACTGCGCGAGGTTAGCGGGTCTCGCCCGCTGCAGTACCCATGCGCCAGCCGCGGGACGCCCCAGCCGCAGGACGCCCCAGCCTGGCTCAGTACGCTGCGCTTCTGCAGGGGAGAGAGAGAGAGGCTGCAGATTCACACCTCGCCCGCATTCGGACATCTGCACACCGCAGATAAGGGCGGAGGAGGGGGGGCGTGTGCCGTGATTCCCTCCCCACTCCCCCCTCCACCCCCACCCCCCCCCTCTGAGCCCGGCACCAGGCAGGCAGCTGGGTGGGGGATTCCTGCTCGTGCTCCCCCCCCCCCCCCCCCCCCCCCCCCCCCATCACGCTGCCGGAGGCACACAGGCTGGCAGGAGCCTCTGTCTCCAGATTGCTAATTTCCCCCTTCGCCAACGTTAGCGAGCTTTATAGGGCACGACATGGGCACAAGACACTGGCACATGAGCACGCGTGCCAGTTTGGGCACTGGCACACACGCTAGCGGAGAGGCACGAAGGGCCATGCAGACATGGAGAAGCACTTAAACATGCAAGCACACGCACACATACAGGCGATATAGCTCAGGAGGTAAGACCGATTGTCTGGCAGTCGGAGGGTTGCCGGTTCAAACCCCGCCCTGGGCATGTCGAAGTGTCCTTGAGCAAGACACCTAACCCCGAACTGCTCTGGCGAATGAGAGGCATCAATTGTAAAGCGCTTTGGATAAAAGCGCTATATAAATGCAGTCCATTTACCATTTACAGGCGCATGGCTGTGTATGTACAAGCACATGCATCCTCAAACGTGCACATGTGGACATAGAGTAGATTCAGACACACATGCACCCATGCACGCACACACACATACATACATACACACACACACACACACACACACACATTTACTCACGCACACACACACATGCACACATACACACTCTCCATCTCACGCACACAACACACACACCCACACTCACACACACACACACACCCACCCCCCCACACACACACACACACACACTCCCTGCTCCAGTGGAGACTGCCCTTTCAGCACTTGGTATTCTGTGCCCAGGCTCTGGCTGCCTCCGCAGGCTGCAGCCCTTACTGCTCAGGCTCCTGGTTATGGTGCTTGGAGGAAATTAGCAGCGTGGAGAGCTGCGCAAGACTGCCAATGATGGAGAGTCTCAGAGGGACCAGGGAGAGATACACCAGCTCCTTATCCTCCCCCCTACACACAGGCATACACACACATCTCACACACACACACACACATCTCACACACACACACACAGGCGTACACACACACACATCTCACACACACACAGGCATACACACACACACACAGGCATACACGCACACACAGGCATACACGCACACACATACACGCAAGCACACTTGCACACACGTATACACATGCATACATACACATGTTTTCACACACACACACATGCAAGCGCATGCACATGCATGCTCACACACACGCACTTCTAAATGTACCCACATGCACACACACAGAAACAAACACACATACAAATGCACGCACACCCGCCTGTGTACACACACACGGACACACACGCACGCACACACACATACACACACATACGGACACACACACGCGTGTACAGCACATGTGAGCACTCGCACAGGGGCTGCAGTCCCCCCCCCCCCCACGGACCTGTGCCTCCCTTATCTGCTAGGTGCCAGCTGCAGATGTTGTCAGCGATGCCGCCTAACTGGCCATGCATGTGACCGGCTCTTTCCTTCAGTGTGAAGAACAGGCACACACACACACACGCACACACACACGCACACACACACACACACGCAGTCACACACACACACATGCACGCGCACACACGCACACGGGCTGGTGGGGCACCTCTCTGTGGCTTAGTTGGTGGTGTGCTAAGTGGATTAAAAATGGGACGGTACAGCGTAGGGGGGGGGGGAGGGGCAGGGAGAGGCGGGGGTGGGGGAGGGGAGAGCAGAGCAGCTGCTCCTCAGACATAATTGCCTCAATTAGCTTGTGGAGCTGCTGCCGCGGCAACGTTTGCCACGTCGTCATGGAGACAACACCAAGCCCGGTCCCTCGGGGGGGCCCCCCCCGAGTGTGATCGCTTCATCTCGTCCTGCGCTGGTGGCGCCGGTAGCCGCGGGTAGCGGCGGTATGGGGGAGGGGCATCGGGGAGGGGCGGGGACCATGTAGTAGACGGGGGTCAGGAAGTGGGCTTGACCCCCTCATCTTTGCAGCGGCGTTTTTTTGGGGGGGGGGGCGGTCTTTCCTAGACGGCCGCGAACGGGAGCAGCGTGGCGCTGTCACGTTTACCCGCCCCCTGAGTGATGAGGTCCCCACAGACCCGGCAGAAGGGCGTGGCACCCAGGCTGCCCCCCCCCCCCCCCCTTCCCGGGCTCAGAACGCGGAGCGTCGCGCTCTCCGTGCTCGTCCAGCAGTGCGGTCGCCGCCGCCGCCTCGTCGCGCTCGTAGCGGCTGCGTGATTCATCAGCGGTGCATTCCGAGCGCTGGCGGCGTTAGGCGGCGAGCGGCGGGGAACGCTGAGCGGGCGGAAAGCCGTCTGCTCGCCTCGCGGCGTCGCGTCAGAACCCCTCGCCGGGGCCCCGATGGGAAGGGGACTGATTTACGGCCCCCAGCCCCTGACAGCTCCAGTCTGACCCCCCCCCCCCCGGGTGTAATATCCTGTCCCTGGCAGAGCCGGGCTGGGCTGGTCTGGTCTCCGGTGGGGGGAATGGGGGGTGGGGCGGGGCTAGTCCACTGCAGAGCCGGGTGGGCGGAGCTTGCGCGTGTCATCTCGCGGAGGTGAACGGTGTGACAGGTGGCGCGAAGCGAGAGCTGGAGAGGAGCGATGGAGCCGGGGGGGGGAGGGCGTGTTGGGGGGGGTACATCGCTGGCAGGGCCCTCCAGGTGGCTGCCTCAGGTGTGTCTGAGCAGACCCCCAGCCCACGCTGAGGCTCGCTCTCGCATTCCCAGAATGCCCTGGGATTAGAGAACATCTGCACGTCCTGAACAGAAAATATTACACCTCCCCCCACCACCACCAAATCATTAGCAATGGAAGAATGGAGAAAAGTGATACAGTTCATCGAGTTCAGTCCACAGGTAATGGCATTGATGCTGATAATTACCCCAAATTAATTCTTAATTTGTGTGGTACAAGTTACAAACTTTTGCCATCAGTAGGCTGTACTGTACTTATTTTGAAAAAAAAAATTCGGTTAATCATTTCAGTGATTGTGATAATTGAAATGTTTTACAGTGATTGAGCCCTTGTAGAACTGGCACATGACATAATTTGCCAGTGTGAGTAATCTGTCATTCTTAATCTCAGAATTGTTCCTCATGTTTCATAACACACGCCAGTTCACTTCAGTTAATATTTCTTGCGGTCGTTAGGAATGGGTGTTTGTGTTCTCTGAGAGACACTGGAACCTTAAAGAGGAAACCTTTTTTTTTTTTTAGCTCGTTTTTTATTTTTATATGCCTGTGGGTCCCTGAAAGACCAGAGGTGTCGGCGATGAGACGAGGACAAATTCGGTGACCGAAACCCACGCCCCCGTTGGGCGACACTGTGAGAAATGATGCGTGACCCAGCCGGACTGCCCTCTACATTAGGCTCCCCCCACCCCCCCCCCCCCCCCCACCCCCCCCACCCCCCCCCCCCCCCCCCACCTGTCCCGTTCGGATACGGTTATGGCTGAACCTGCTGAGTCAGCGCAAAGTGTAAAACCAGGAGAGCCCCCGAGCAGATTTAAGGTTTGGGTGTTGATTTTTAAATTACCGTAAATCATATCTGGGGATCCGTAGTGACAGAGTTTCCTTTTTCTGTCGACGCGCGGTAACCGCGGTAACAGAGCGGGCCAAACACTGAACGTCAGTAATCGATGCTCAGATAAACAAGCCGTCGGCGTCGATGGCAGTTTAACATCCAATCCAATAATGCGGTCGCAGTAAAGGCTGGCCCCGGCATTACACGGGCTGTGAAACTTCAGTCTGGGGGTAATATTCCACAGCCGTCTCCCTGCGAGCGTGGAGAGAGAGAGAAAAAAAAAAGCAGGGGTTTGATTTGGAATGCACACCACGGTGGGAAAGGTGCAACACGCCTTTCTCTCTTTTATTACCTCTCTCTCTCTCTCTCTCTCTCTCTCTTTTATTACCTCTCTGTCACTGTTGCTGCCTCCTCTTTTTTCCCCTTAGTTAAGAGTGGCGCGCATCGCTAAACTCATGGTTTTAGCCGGATGAGCCACTCGGCAGCCCACCCCCCCCCCACCCGCCACACCCCGATTTCCTGCTTGAGTGCAAAGCAGAAAAATGAAGCGTAGGGTAATGGGGGGGGGGGGGGGCTTCTGTGGTTAGTAATGTTTTTGGTTAACCTGCACGCTCCCCCTAAACTCAAGGTTTTAGCCGGATGAGCCACTCAGCAGCCCAAGCCCCCCTGACCCCCCCCCCCCCCCCCCGGGCCCACCCTCCCCTTTTCCGTTCCATAAAAATAAGAAACGGGCAAATTTCGGACTCCCGCGTGACAAATGAGAGACAAATTACCGCCACGAATGGCGCCATCGGCCCGTCAGACGCCATCAATCACTGATTGGCTCCTGCTTGAGTGCAGCGCAAAAAATGAAGGTGGGGTGGTGTAAGAAGGGGGCGGGGCTTCAGTGGTGAGTAATGTTTTTGGTTAACCTGCACGCCCCACACAGGGGCCTTGTCATCCCAACCTGGTGGGGTAACAAGGGGGGTGGGGGGCGGCTTCTGTGATGAGTAATATTTTTGGTTAACCTGCACGCCCCACACAGGGGGCCTTGTCATCCCAACCTGGTGGGTGAGGGGCAAATTATAAAAGGGCTGAAAGGACACTGGCTGATTGGCTGTCCTGGAACTGAGCGTGATTGACAACCGGGCCAGTTTAAATAATCAGCCAAGTCATTTTTATTTCATTGTGGTTACTCGCAAATTATATGAAATTGTATTACTTTATAACTGTATACAAAAGAAGCTGGTTTACTTTTTAAAGCTCTCTCCAGGATATTTCAGAATTACATTTTTAAAAAAGATTTAATGTAGGCTGGGAGATTGTTATCAGAGATTTTTTGTGTGCCTGTTAATTATGAGATACTGAAATAATTCTGGGGTGATGATCTGTTTAGAGGCACCGTGTTCTCTGCTCCTCCTGATTTATTTTTTTTTGGCTGCCCTCGCCCTCTCTGCTCTCGTTCTGCACATGAGAAAGCTGGTGCGCTTCAGTATCCCCCACAATGCAACAGCGTGTGTGTTAATGTGTGTCACCACAGGCCCAGCCCAGAATAGGATTTGGGTTAGGCGCTAACAATGGTGCTGTACCGGTAACCCCCGTAGCCACTGTCACATGGCCAGTGCAGACCTGAACCCCCCCCCCCCCCCACTCCGGCGTCTAATTCAGCTCCCATAATTAGGGAATAAGTGGGGGCACCCCCCCCCCCTCCTCGCCCCATCGTAGGAGGTGGGATACAGTTGTACACAAATCTTCCCCTCTGCGTTCAATTAATTATCCTCATCAGTGCCTCTGTGCTCATTAATCTTCCACATGTATTCTAACCATTATTCCTCGATTGTTCTCCAACCCCCAATCCCCATTGTACATCTCTCTCTCACACCATCAACCTCTCTCTCTCCCTTTTCCTCTCTCACACCATCAACCTCTCTCTCTCTCTTTCCTTCTTCCTCTCTCATGCCATCAACCTCTCTCTCTCTCTTTCCCTCTTCCTCTCTCTCACACCACCAACCTCTCTCTCTCTCTTTCCCTCTTCCTCTCTCTCACACCATCAACCTCTCTCTCCCTCCCTCTTCCTCTCTCTCACACCATCAACCTCTCTCTCTCTCTCTCCCTCTTCCTCTCTCACACCATCAACCTCTCTGTCTCGCTTTCCCTCTTCCTCTCTCTCACACCATCAACCTCTCTCTCTCTTTCCCTCTTCCTCTCTCTCACACCATCAACCTCTCTCTCTCTCTTTCCCTCTTCCTCTCTCTCACACATCAACCTCTCTCTCTCTCTTTCCCTCTTCCTCTCTCTCACACCATCAACCTCTCTCTCTCTCTCTTTCCCTCTTCCTCTCTCACACCACAACCTCTTTCCCTCTTCCTCTCTCTCACACCACAACCTCTCTCTCTTTCCCTCTTCCTCTCTCTCACACCACAACCTCTCTCTCTTTCCCTCTTCCTCTCTCTCACACATCAACCTCTCTCTCTCTCTCTCTCTCTCTCCCCCTCTCCCACTCTTTCACACCATCAACCTCTCTCCCTCTCCCTCTTTCTCACACACATATCCTCTATCCCATCTCTCCCTCTCTCCCCCTCTCTCTCTTTCCCTCTCCCTCTCTCACACATATCCTCAACCCCCATCTCTCTCACACCAACAACCTCTCTCTCTCACTCTCCCTCTCTCCCACTCTCTCTCACACACATCCTCAACCCCCATCTCTCTCTAACTCTGTCTTTCAATCTCTCACATACCCTTAACCCATCTCTATCTCTCTCACACACACACTCTCAGCCTCCCCCCTCCCTGTCAATCTCCCTCTCCCTCCCTTTCTTTCTCTGTCTCTCTTTTACACTCACAGAAAGTTTGCTGTGATGCTGTGTCTATGGTAGAGATGATGGTCGTATTGCAGTGCCCATATCAGAATTGCGTAAATGCAAGTCTTACTCTTCTGAGGTTCTGAGTGCAGACATCTATGTGCAGAAATTGGCAAGCGATCAATCACGGTTCATAGGGTATGCTGGAAGACAGCATTTACTGTAGGAGGTCTATTTCAAAATTCAGGGGAGCATCACCACCTATGCATGTGGCACACATGTAAGGATGCAAGTGCTCAAATAAACAAATATCACCAATGTCACGAACACTTTTCCTTCTCACATGACATTACATTACATTTATTTGGCAGATGCTTTTATCCAAAGCGACGTACAAAAAGTGCATTTCATGAGTCTTCCCTTTTCTGTTTCTCTCAGTCCATCACAGGCTCTCTCTCTCTCTCTCTCTCGTTTTCTGCAAGCTGGTCTGATAAAGCCTCACAGGTTGGGATACAGGAGTGTGTCCTTTTTGGACGGGAGCTGTCAGGTAATTTTTTATTTATTAATTTTTTTGTTTTTGTTTACGCTAGTAGCGGTAGCAGCATACACACTCACCATTTCCTTGATGTGTTCCAATGCACCGTTAGTTTAATTGATGGACTTCTGCTTCGGCCTACTTACATCCCCCAAAAAGTAATCACATTAAACTGCAGCTCCACAGCCTCCGCCCGATTCCCCCCCCTCCCCCATTGCGCCCCCCCACCCGCCCCATTTAATAAATGTGCACCCCTTGGTTTTTCGATTCCCCTCTCCCGTGTTTTAATTGGACATTTCTGTTATCGTTTAACGGGGCAATCTTAATAACGAGCGGACCAGCTGGCACGCTCATTTTAATACACCACGGGGGGGGCCCCACTTTGGCCGCTGCAGGTGCGAGCGTCATGGGGGGGGGAAAAAATAATAATAATAAAAATAATCATTTTTCATCCGCTGGAAATGGCAAATTGGTGCATTAAGGTGAGTGCTAGGTTGCGGCCCAGCGCACTTGCAGAAGTGCCCGGTGTTTGAAGTGTGTAAGAAAAAAAAAACCGCTGAGCTGTGCTGGTTTTCCACACAACATTAAGGATCAGTACATCTTTCTAATTTGATCCCTTTTTTTAAGAGTACCCCGTTTACATTATTCTGAACTGGAACTGATATTGCGAGTCAGTGGTTATAAATGATAGTTCGTGTCTGTTGCACGCATGTATTTTTACATTTTAATTAACCTTTTATGTAACCTAGTCCCATTGAGACGGACATCTCTTCTGCAGGTGGACCCTGGAGCCCACATGCCTTTAGACTGTCACAGACTGTTACTGGCATTGCTCTGCTGCAGGTGCTGAGTATCTTATTACTAGAGTGCAGTAAGAGTAGCAATGTTACAGTAGGTATGACCGTGCAAAGCAGTGGTGAACAACTCTGTTCCTGGAAATCTACTGTCCTGTAGGTTTTCATTTCAACACTGATGTGGCACACCTGATTCTGCGAAATTAGCAGCTCAGTGAGATCTCTAGCTGTTGATTGAGGTGTGTTTTTGTTAGGGTTGGAATGGAAACCTACAAGGCGGTAGATTTCCAGGAACAGGGTTGGTCACCACAGGGGGTATGGTATTGGTAAAATGGTGTTTAGTTGCTCATGCTTATGCTGTTTAGATTTTCTCATGTGGGACTTTTACATTACGTTTATTTGGCGGATGTTTTTATCCAAGGTGACGTACAGTCAGCTGGAAGATGGTGTCGCCTCTTCAGCAGGTGCTTGTGGCCCTACAGTCATGATCAGCAGTCCGGTGGTGGCAGCTCAGAGGGCTTTGTACTGGCAGAAATAGGTCACGGTGCATCTTCCTTTGTGCCCCTGGGGTACAGGCTAACACCAGCTAGCCGCGTAGCAGAGGCTAACACCAGCTAGCCCCGTAGCAGAGGCTAACACCAGCTAGCCGCGTACCAGAGGCTAACACCAGCTAGCCCCGAAGCAGAGGCTAACACCAGCTAGCCACGTAGCAGAGGCTAACACCAGCTAGCCCCGAAGCAGAGGCTAACACCAGCTAGCCGCGTAGCAGAGGCTAACACCAGCTAGCCCCGAAGCAGAGGCTAACACCAGCTAGCCACGTAGCAGAGGCTAACACCAGCTAGCCGCGTAGCAGAGGCTAACACCAGCTAGCCGCGTAGCAGAGGCTAACACCAGCTGGCCGCGTAGCAGATGCTAACACCAACTGGCCGCGTAGCAGAGGCTAACACCAGCTAGCCGCGTAGCAGAGGCTAACACCAGCTGGCCGCGTAGCAGAGGCTAACACCAACTAGCCCCGTAGCAAAGGCTAACATCAGCTAGCCGCGTAGCGCTCCGGCACGCAGCTCCATTTCTCACAGCTCCCCCGCTAATGTTCCCCCGCTCTGCTGCGGCGGTTGACGGCGCGCACGGGAGCGGTGGCGGAGGTGGCGGCGGCGGCGGCGGCTCCCCGTTCGGGGAGCGCGGGAGCTGAGCACGTCGCCAAAAACCGCCGTGCGTAACGAGGGCGGGGAGCGAGCTGCCAGGTGGAGAATCCCCATCCCCCCTCTTCACCCTCTTCGCTTTACTGAGCCCACTCACACTTCAAAGGCAAGCTGTCTCCGCAGCACCACCCCCACCCCCCACCCCCCACCCCAGCCTGCGGGTACGCTTGCCTGTGTCCCTTTCTGATGTGTCGGCACGCGTCCCCCCCCCCATACCCCCACGCACACACACACAAATTCAGTGGTTCAGTTCGGCCTTTTCAGCTTTAATAAGTGCAGACTTGGCACATTCACAGTGCTGTTCAATTTCCCCAGCCCCCCCCCCCCCCCTTTCATCTCTGGCCACGACTGCAGTCTTAACCCCGCCCCCACCCGCCCGGTCTGTGGTCTGTGTAAACTCCACCCCTCCTGGTCCATAATCATAATCACCTGGGGATGTGACCAGTACATTTTCATACAAATACGCCCGGAACTTTTTTTCTCCTGTTCCTGTGACAGACTCTGTTTGGAAGAGTAAATATGTTGAAAGACTGCTTTGGGGAATTTTCTCATCATAACGCTACCTCACAACCATACGGGTACCTAAAGAAAATGTTTTCCAAAAATGAACCCCAAGAACGTAAAAAATGTTTGCCGCCGGAATTATCCATCCCCGTTAACCCTGAACGCTTCTCGTTTCTCTTGTTCGGTAACAGGCCGAGCAAGATAGCGGTTGGAAAAGGGCGAAGAAAAGAGGAGATTAGAAACGCCGCCCCTTCAGGCGGGACGGGTGGAGGTTCTGCTGCATCCGCAGCGTTAGGCCCAAGGCTGGCCCTTTTGACTCTCGCCTGAAGCGTTTTGTCAGTCGAGATCCTCTTTGACCGAGAGACGCGTTATTGGAAGATCGGTGTCCTCCGCGCGTTCGTCTGCGTCGCGGGGAAACGGACTCGGCGAGGTGGCGAGGCGGGGGGTGGCGGCTCCGCGCTCACAGGCTACAGCGACCTAGCGGCGGCGCGCTAACGGGCTACAGCGACCTAGCGGCGGCGCGCTAACGGGCTACAGCGACCTAGCGGCGGCGCGCTAACGGGCTACAGTGACCTAGCGGCGGCGTGCTAACGGGCTACAGTGACCTAGCGGCGGCGTGCTAACGGGCTACAGCGACCTAGCGGCGGCGCGCTAACGGGCTACAGTGACCTAGCGGCAGCAATGCCTCCGCGCTCACGGGCTACAGCGACCTAGCGGCGATGGCTCAGCGCTAACGGGCTACAGCGACCTAGCAGCGGGGGCTCAATGTTTTCCCAGCGAGCGCGTTTCGTTCGGCGGCTGCCTGCCTGCGAGCATCCGTGGCGTCTCCCTGGCTACACGAGGCTGGCAGCCTCTCCGGGAGTTCCTGGAGAGCATCTGTCACCTGAGGCCAAATCTGCAGCGATCAGCCAACCCCCTCCCCTCCCGCCCACCTCCTCAAACTGCAGCCTGGCTCCGCCTCTGGGTTGCTAAGCTACCGAGCGGGGGGTTCTGAGAAAGCCGGCTGCATTACCACGCTGTAGCGCGATTTGTGTTTTTTTTTTTTTTTCCCTCCTCCTCTCCGAGCGTGCGGCGGCGGCCGGGGCTCGCCGTCTCGGGGGAAATGAGCGCCGAGCGTCGGCTAGCGATGCGTGACTGAGCAGGAAACCGCTCTTTCCAGCATTTTTATGTCTTTCTTTTTTTCTTTCGTTTTTTTTTTTGGAAACACGTAATCATATTTGCCGGCTCGTGCCATTGACAGAATGCAGTCCGTAAACCTGGCAGAGCACAGGCCTGGCGTGTTCCTGCGGAAGCAGTGGGATTCGATTCCAGACTGTGGGGGGGCGGAGTGTCGCACTTCGAGGGGCCGGTCCTGTGAGGTGGACAGTCCCACACGGCTGCTTCAGCCTGTTCTCGGCGGTTTTTGGATGCCTCGAAGCACACCTCGTTCACCGGCGTGGGCGGGAATCCCAGCCCTGTTCCTGGAGATCTGCTGTCCTGTATGGTCTCATTCCAACCCTAACAAAGCCACACCTCATTCAACAGCTAGAACAGTGCTGCCCAACCCTGTTCCTGTGGATGTACTCTCTTGTAGGTTTTCAATTCAACTCTAATTTGGCAACTCTAATGTCTACTAATTAGCATCTCAACAAGATCTCCAGGTATTCAATGACATGTGCTGTGATGTTTGGAGTGAAAATGTGCAGGACGGTACATCTCCAGGAACAGGGTTGGGTAGCCCTGTTCTTGCTGTTGTACGAACTGTGCTTTGTCAGGGTTCTAGCTGCTGAATAAGCTGTGATTTAGGGTTGGAGTGAAACCCTACTGGACGGTAGATCTCTAGGAATGGGGTTGGGCAGCCCTGCTCTAGCTGCTGAATAAGCTGTGATTTAGGGTTGGAGTGAAACCCTACAGGACGGTTGGCCTCCCTCGAGCATGGTTGGGGTAGCCCTGCACTACAGAAACACTGGCGTGTGAAATTCGCCGCCGGTTTTGCTTGTCCGACTCACGCGACGCACACGATGCACAGGAGCCGTATCCTCCCTAGCAGGAAGTGCCGGGGGACAGAAGCCCAGGGCAGTTGACGGTATCTATCGCTGCATTCACCGCGGGGGCGGCTTTGCAGATAAGCGTAGCCGCTAAACTCACCCTCCCTTACACCGCCCACACCGCCGCCCATGCATTATGCATGCGTGAGCGAAGCCGGCTTTGGTCTCCACGGGGATGAGGAACGGCAGCGGGGGTAGTAGTCTCTCCAGGAATCGCGGGAAGCGCGGCGGCGGCGGCGCCCCCCTGCGTTTTAATTCCGGGAGCGGTCCGATCCGGGGCGGGTCTCCCGGGTGGAGGGGGAGGGGAACTCGTTGGACCCCCAGGGAACCCCAGGGGCCCGGCCCGGCCGGGCGGGAGCCCCGATGGCGATTTTAAACCCCGATGAGCAGACGCCACGCCCGGTTCGGTCCTGAGGGGCGCTGATCAGGTTTAGAGAACCGAGGAGTCCTGTTACACCCACACTCACTCGCCCCGCCCAAACGGGGTGGGGTGGGGTGGGGTGGGGCTGGGTGGGAGGGGTGGGGGTCGGAGCTCAGGAGGATGAGTCCACGGCGAAGACGAAGGCCGAGAGGAGGAAGAGGAAGCGCGTTCTGGATGCCAGCGCCGCGCGGCGCGGCTCTCCTCTCTCGACGACGCGACGCGACGCGACGCGACGCTCATCGCCTCCTCGTCCTTCCGCTCCCGCCATCGAGCTCTCCCACGCCATCGAGCTTGCGCTGCGCACGCTCACACGCACACAGAGGCCCGAAAAGCCCTCTCCAGCGCCGCCGCACGCAGAGCTATCCTCGGTGCTGAACGCCACGCTCGCCTGACAGGAAACGGCTTTAAATAAACACGCTTTCACAATGTCCTGTGATTACTTTTATAACACCGTGTCAACATATCGCCACGGGGTACACTCCTATGTACATGTGTGCATATGTGCGCACACACACACACACACACACACACACACACATACAGACACATACATACAGACACACACGCGCACACCTACACACATTCACACTCACACAGGAGTGTGTATCGGTTATAAAATCTCCAAAACTGTAAATGTTGTAATGTAAGACTGCATATATGCAAACCAGGCACATGCACACAAACACACCCACATGCACGCACACACAAACACTCGCACACACACAAACGCACTAGCACACGCACATAAACACGCCCACATGCGCGCACACCCTTGAATAGGCACACACACACACACACGCGCACGCACTCACAAACACTCGCGCAGGCACACACACACACACACACACGCACACACACTCACACAAACACGCCCACGTGCGCGCACACCCTTGAACAGGCACACACACACACACACACACACACTCACACATGCGTGTGACATTTGCACACAATAGAGTAATGTCGGGGCGACGCGCTGTCAGAGTGCGTTCCCGGTTAATGGTGCGTTCTCTCGTGCTGCATTATTCAAAGAGGCTCAGCGAGCCAGAGAGAGCGGGGTTCACGGAGTTCAGAGCTTGTTCCCGTACTGACTGAGCGCTGTCCTCGGGCTACCCTGACCTCGCGTGCACTCAATTGCTTTTGTGAAATGGAAGGTTCAGTCGTTTTTAAATAACCTTCCCCAACCGGCCCCAAACCGTTTTATTTATTTATTTTATTGTTTTTTTTCTTTTAACAGGATTGCTGGCCTGAAAGATGAGAGAATTTCGCTGAAAAGCTACAGTTGCGTTCAGGTGTAATGTCTCTGCTCTGCACCAGATTGAATCGGACAGAATGTCAATGGATAATAAAGGTATGAACACTTTTAATACACGTAGATTTCACAGGATGTGCCGGTTCAGATGGGCTGCATGAGCTCCGGTAAGCCTGGGTTAGATACACAGTACAGTACGTACAATATTATGGCACCATAGACTTCAGGACTAGCATCACAGTATAGACTTAGTTATCAATCCATTCATATATATATATTTTTTTTTACTGGTGAGTGCATTTGTGAATTTGTTTTTTTTTCTGGGATCTTATTTGAATGAGTGTTCTTGTTCAGTTTTACCATTAGAACGGTCTAGGTGACTGATTTTCTTTGGACGTTTAAATCACTTTGATACGTTTCTGATTTATTTCTTTATTTTTTTTAAACGTCTACAGTATTTCACATCGTTTCACTAATATGTGAATATATTTGTCTGCGCTTGACAACGCCCGATGAGAAGACAGAGTTATGAGGTTATGATAATGCCTGATGAATTATGAGGCCTGTAAATCGAGCGCTGTCCCTGTCACCGTTTGCTCGCCGGTCGCTTCATCAGCCCCTGTTCTCTTTGCCCACTTGAGCCGGCCGGTCATGAATATATTATGTTAATGAGATGGTTCATTAAAATACAAAGTATGTAAAAAAATAAATAAATAAATAAAAAAAATTCGATAAAAAAAATCTAATGATACTTATAACTTGTTAGATTGTGAGGATGTTGATCTGTAACATACCTGATTAAATTAGACTTGTTTCATGTCATTTCAAATGAAATCTGAGTGAATGAAAGAGTAGGAAAGTATACCTGAAATTTAAACGCGTGCTATGAAATATAAAGACCCAAATGGACCGCAGGTTCTCTGCATATGAAAAAATGGTGAGCAAATGAATCCCTTGGGGGGGGTTGGGTGGGGGGGGGGAGCAGTGTCCGACAACGTGAGGTACATCCTTGCTCTGGTTAATCGGCAATCAGGCCCCCCCCCACCACATTTGTGTCCGTGGAAACGGGCTCCACGTGCTGTGCAGTGTTTTTCCTGGAGCCTTCAGTGAGCGAGCCTCTCTGTGATCTCCAGAGTCTGCCTCAGAATCGAACCCTGACCCCCCCCAGCAGTAGATCAGTGTGTGGGGTGGGGTGGGGCAGGGGAGGGGCAGGGGCGGGGGAGGGAAGGGGTTCAGGCCCTGCTCTTGATTAATGCAGCTGTGCTTCAATGTACCTCGCCTAGTTTTTGCAAGC
This sequence comes from Anguilla anguilla, assembly GCF_013347855.1. NCBI lineage: Eukaryota > Metazoa > Chordata > Actinopteri > Anguilliformes > Anguillidae > Anguilla > Anguilla anguilla. The sequence goes on from NC_049211.1 coordinate 5,030,832, forward strand.
AGGCAAGTGGGTGGGTGGGTGTGTCTGTGGGTGGGTGGGCTGGAGAGATTGGGGGGAGGGATAAGATGAGAGGGAGGGGTGAGGGGGTGAGGGGGGGGGGTTCCAGGGCTGGGTTAATTTGCCAGTCCTGCTGCATGGGGCTGTCATTCAGAGCGATTGTGTCAAAGCGTGATTTAGGGTTCCCTGTGGTGGAGTGCTTTTGAGAGTGGTAAATGAAAACAGGCACTGATGATGGGCAGAGAGGGAGAGGGAGAGAGAGAGAGAGAGAGAGAGAGAGAGAGAGAGAGTATGAGAGAGAGAGAGAGAGAGAGAGAGAGAGAGCCCACCAGTGGAACAGCCACATGAAGAGCATGAGAAACCGTTCCTATGATCGGCACACCCAGAAACTGGATAAGGGTGATAAAATGCTTCACACTTAAAAAAAATAAAATAAATAAGAATAAAAAAAGAATCCAATGGTTTCCAGTTTTTTTCTCTTTATTATTAGTCAATAAATGGTACATTTCTAAAAAAAAAATGTATGGTGTCCCAGCTGAGCTCTTCGTAGTTGTAAAATTTAGCACCTTTTATATAAGATACTGACTCTGGTGAAATTCAGCGATTGCAGTCAGTTGACTGAGAGCTCATTCTTACCTCTGTCCAACTGTAGCATCTTATCTTGAGCGACAGCATGGCCTGTCTGTCTTACTAATTTACACAGCAGTCACCGACAAAGCTTATTTCATTTTCAATGGTTGAGAAAAAACAGATGTATTTATTTATTTGCTTATTTTTTTCTGTTTGGCACATTTCAAAATAAGTTTTTTTTTTTTTTTGTTGTTTTTTTTTTTGGAAATGTGACACCGGTGTTTTGAAAATAAGCGGTTAGGACGCAGACTAAGTATGAAGCCTCACAGCCAGAACTCTCATGCTTATAATAAGCGGTTGTGCTGTGGTGGTTATGGGACCAGGATTGCCCTACGGACGGGGGGGCAGATTCAGGCTGGGGGAGGGCTAAATGCCCCACCCTTTAGCATGACGCTTCACTTGAATCGCTTCGATAAACCATCCAGCTATATAAATTAATTTATTTCATATATAATTAATTAAAACTATGCTATGCAAATTGCCCTGGTGAAGATATCAGCTTATATATATTAACTGCAAATATATATACATAGCAATATTATATATATATATATATATATATAATCTCAAAATAAGTAACATATTGGGGTGATATCCTTTTTTTATGGTGTGGAACTACCCAGCTAACACACATGTTCTCACAATGTTACTGGAATGTTTTGTCAGTGTTGTAAAACTGTCACTATATTGCAGCAACATTGTGAGAGTGTTTTGCTGGTTTGCTCATGATTACACCCCCCACCAACCCCCACCCCACCCCCACCCCACCTCACTTCACCTCACCTCACCTCTCCCTTACCCAGGGAGGTCATAGCAGGTAACACCACTGTCCTCTGTGAGAGTGTCCTCGTGAGCAGCGCTGTGGTCTTGTGAGTTCCTCTTCTCACGAGCGTTAGTGGTGTTAGCCGGAAGCCATGCTAGAGAGGGCGGAGCCTGATAAGGTCGTGTCAGGCAAATGTTTTCTAACTGGAGTGAGCCTTACTCTGTTTGGTTACATTGCATTACAGGCTTTTACCAAATGCTCTTATCCAGAGCGACTTACACAACTTTTTTTTTTTGCATAGCATTATTTACATTGCATCCATTTATACAGCTGGATATATACTGAAGCGATGCAGGTTAAGTACATTGCTCAAGGGTACAACGGCAGTGTCATACTGGGGAATCAAACCGGCAACCTTTAGGTTACAAGACTCCTTACTCCAGCTCCTTACCCATTATACCACACTGCCTTCACTGGGCCGTTAGATTTGCAGAGAATGGGGAGGGGTTTTCGATGTGGACTTCTGGCAGGCCCGGTTGGGTTTTATCTGTATGCTATTTAGATGTAGGATTTGTTTACTCGATGAGGGATGCTTTGACTCACACTACTGCTTTGCCAATGGGGGTTTAACACTGCAAGATGAATTATTAGTTTAAAGGCAGTGGCGCGCTTTGAAGTTTGTCTGATTCGGTCTGCTGGAATTCAGTCGCTGCCTTCCGTACTTGCATGTTCGTGCGTTCATGCATGTGTATGAGTGTGTGTGTGTGTGTGTGTGTGCTGGTGCAGGCGTGTGTGCGCATCTGTCTGCGCTTGGAGGAGATGTATGAGAGGTAATTAGCATCAGTAGGTTAGTGGGAGGCAGAGGGGAGGTTATTATTATGCATGTGTGTGTGTGTCATGCTGGGATGTTGGATTGTGTTTGCGTGGGGGGTTGTGTGTTGTGGTAGCGCTCGTGTGTATTGGGGGGGGGGGGGGGGTGTGCAGCAATGACTGCTGGTGCATTTAGAGGACCCCCCCCCTCTGTGCTGATTGGGCTTCACACTCACAGCAGGTCAGTTAAGAGCCGGTCTCAGCATGTCCGCCTTCCTCCCGATGTACCGGGCCACTGCATCGCACGGCCATCTTCCACCACTTATCCTGCCCACAATGCACCGCTCTCTCTCTCTCTCTCTGTGGTGCTATTTATGATGATTGGCTAGGGTTTCTATGTGTGTGTGCGTGTGTGTGTACGCGTGTGTGTGTGTCTGTGTGTGTGTGTCCGTGTGCACGCCTGTCCGTGTGTGTCCGTGTGTGTGTGTGCACACATTCTTGCAAGTGTGTATCTTTTGTGTGTTCTTGCATGTGTGCATGCATTTGTTTATGTGTGCATGCGCAATTGCGTTCTAGCATGCATTTGTTTGTGTTTGAATGTGAATGTGTGTGTGCATTTGTGCGTGCGCGACTGCGTGCGTGTGTGCGTTTGTGCGTGCGTGTGTGGCCGCTTGTGAGCCTGTGTTTAATGACGCATGTAAATTTGCGGAAGTTTGTTCATCATTTGCCTGCGTTGCGTGTCTTTCTGTCTGTGGGCTGGCTGGCACGCCACACACTGCTAGAGATACTGCTGGATAAAGACAGCAGTACACACGCTGAGAGCGCGTTCGTTCGTGAGCTCACTGCTCCGGTTAGCTCTTACCCCTCCCGTCTAAACCCTCTTCTCTTCTCTACGGTCCCCGTGCACCCTAAATCCACTCAGTGTGGCGGTTACAGCCACGCAGGTGAAAGCTTTATCCCATTAACCGTGCACATTGCCCACCCCCACCCCCCCCTAAACTCCCGCCTCGCCCCCTCCCATGTGACCGCTACTGCTCAGGCCTGCGTGTCCTCCCTCTCCCTGCTGTGGAGGAAGAGAGCGGGGGCTGGAGACGCGTTGGGTAAACGTGAGAGGTAACGCACTAACCGCACTCTGTCAGGAAACACACACGTTGTTTTGATTTGGTGAGATGGCAGAACATCGTGGACACTCCAGCACAGGACTGAAGGGTTTCATTTTGCTGTGGTTTAACCACGTGGTAATAAACCCAATTAGAGCGGTGGAATGATACGATACTGGTGAGGCTGCAAGTAAGCCACATGCCGTTTAAATTTGCTTTATTGGCAAGAACAACCAGCCATATTGCCAAATCAAAAGATACAGTATACAAATATGCATAAGTATATAAGTATACATACACAAATACATGGAAACCACGTATACAGCATGCAAGAAGTATAACTCACAGCACTCACAACAAACACATTAAAATAAACATTTATTTATCTCTCTCACATGTAGAGACTATCTCCCTCTCTGTTTATATATGTACATACACACACATGCGCGCACACACACATGCTCATATACATACACACATGCATGCACACACACGCACATATTCTGTCTCTCACACACACGCACACATTCTCTCTCTCTCACACACACACGCACACATTCTCTCTCACACACACACACACACACACACACACATTCTCTCTCTCACACACACACACACACACACACACGCACACACAGACTCTGTTAATGTTTGTCCTGAAGGCCTGTGGACTGCGTGTTCTTTCCCAGGCACTTCGCGGCATGCTCTCAGCTTCCTGCACTTTCGAGGAAACGAGAACCCGCTGCACTTCCTGCGGAATCGGCGCCAGCGCGGGGGGGGGGGGTGGCGGGTTCACTCAAGGACGCAGCGCAGGCAGCGCTTCATCAGCGGGGCCGGCTGTGTGGCGCTGGGCGCGGAGGGCGGGGGGCGGCGGGGGGGAGGCCCGGCAGCGGCAGCGGCAGCCGGGCCGTCCTGCAGGAGCTTTTTTTACGGGCCGCTTTGCAAGGCTCTGCGCTGGACTCTGTGTGTCCGGCAGACCGAGAGAAGCCTTCTTTATGTGCCCCCTTCCGAGGGGGGGGGCCTAGGTTCTGCATCCCCAGCATCCTGAATCCTGATTGGACGGTGGCTGGTGGAGCGACAGGCTCGGGTTGTCCCCAGTCCTGATGATTTAAACAGCATTAGAGACTCTGTGTATTTCGACTGCGTCTGCTACTGTGCTAGCGGTGGTGTTCTCTCTCTCTCTCTCTCTCTCTCTCTCTCTTACACACTCCCTCCCTTTCTTTCCCAGGGTCTCTTTCCCTTTTTCTTGCCCTCTCGTTCTCTTTCTTTTTTTGCTCTTTTCTCTGAACTAAGAAAGAAAGTCCATGATTTATGGATTCCGTTTGATAGTGGTTCTCTCTCTCTCTCTCTCTCTCTCTCTCTCTCTCTCTTTGTATTAATCAAACAGGAACTCATTCATCCTGCCGCAGTTCTTTCAGCGGCCCGCTGGGGGCAGCACTCTGTGGGGCGTCCGCCTCCTTCGCCGCCGCTCACGGCTCTCTCTCTCTCTCTCTCCGCTCTCCCTGTAAGCACGCTGGGGTTGTGAGTACTCTCTGAGTCAGGCCGTCTGCGTCAAGCCCAAACTGCCACAGCGACACGCTGCCAGACGAAAGGAATGTCTGATCCAGTTCCTCCGTGCGGTGTTTCTCTCTCTCTCTCTCTGTCTCACTGCGTGTTCTCTCTCACCGTCAATCACACACACACACACACACACACACACACACACACGCGCCCGCCCGCATATACACATGCACACACATTTGAAAACACAACTCAAAAGTTTTCGTCTGTAAATAGTACACTATACAGGCCACATTGATGATGATGATGAAGATGATGCTTCTGAAAGTGGGGTAGCACAGGGCTTAATGTTGCCCTGTGTTATGTCACTGTGCTGTGCAGTGCTGTACTGTGCTGTGCCTTGCCGTGTTGTGCTGTGCTCTGCTTTGTTGTGCTGTGCTGGGCTGTGCCATGCTGTGCTGTCCTGTACTGTGCCATGCTGTGCTGTGCTGTGCTGTGCTGTGCCGAGCCGACCCACTGTCCCAGACCAGCAGGAGAACTACAGCGCCACACGTCTGTAATTACAAACTGGCAGAGGAAGAAACGACGGACAGGAGGAGAGCGAGAAGAAAAAAACTCCCCAAAACATTGCAGGGCTAAGCGGTTTCTCCCTGGCTGAGCTCAGGGGCAGACAGACTCACTTCCAGCCTGTTTGTGCCAAAAAGCCCGTATACAGGATTCCTGTGGTTCGGAGCCGAAAAAAACACACATCATTTTCTGCAGCGGTTCAGACTGTCTGAAAACAGTCCTGACCCACAATGCCGTGCTGTACACTCATCCTGATTCCAGTCACCATCCCCAGCTGCTCTCATGCTGCTCTCCCCCACCCCGCTCGCCCCCTCAGCGCTCTCTCTCTCTCTTTTCCGGGGGTGCTTGTTTATGAGGAACGAGCCCTCTCTCTAAACCACGAGACGGTGTCTCACCCCCTCTCTCTCTTTCTCTCTGAGTCATCGCCCACCCCGGGTTCCCGGTGCATTTTTGAGTGAGGGTGAGGGGGGGGGTGGGGGGTGGGGGGTGGGGGTGGGGGTGGGGGGGGGGAGAGCGTCCGGGATTCGGTGCTTTGGCTGTTTCCCAGAGCACCCGCGACCGGCAGGCCGTCCAATCAGAGCGGTTAGGACATGTTCCTGGCCTCCGGAGGCACGCCCGCTCGTCCTCCTGGGATAGGTGCAATTACCCAGGAACAGAGTGTGCCAGGAAGGGCCAGAGAACCTCTCTCTCTCTCTCTCTTTCCTCTCTCTGCCTGTCTCTTTCCTCTTTCTCGCTCTCTATCCTCGTTATCTCTCTGTCTCTCTCTCTCTCCCACCGTCCCTCTTTTCTCTCTCTGTCTCTCTCTCTCCTCTTCCTCGGTCTCCTTCTCCCTCTCATTCTCTCTGTCTATCTCTCTCTCCATCGCTCTTGCATCAGCAGCAAGAAGAAGAGGAGGAGGAGGGGGGGGGGGTGGTAGTGATAGGTACTCAAGGAGCAATAAAGAAAGAGAGAGGTGTTTCCAGGAAAGTGGCGATTGATGGTAATGCCGGTGGGGGGTAGGGGGGGGTGGGTTGGGTGGGGGGGGGGGATTAGCGCTTTGCTGAGGCATTCTGGGAAATCACCTCTGCTTTGGCCCCCTAATCGCTCGCTCCTTACAGGAATCCGCCACCAGGCTTATGACACGGGCCTGACAGTACGAGCCTACTGGGCCGCCTCCGTACGCTAGGCTAACGGCCCCCCTGCTCGGGAAATCTTTAGAGCGGACCTGTCACCCACCCCCCCCGCCCCTCAGTGGGGCTCCTGACTTCCACGCTGCGTCTGCCAGATCTTTTAATTATATCGTGCGAGGCCTGGAAATTGACAACAACAACAACAACAAAAATACAGCTTTCTTTTTGGCGTGCGCTGAAATTTCACGCGTGGTTTTACGATACGCTTAACCCCTTCATCAAACGTCAAACCGGCGAGCGGGCGAGCGGAGAGAGAGAGGCTCTCTTCAGAGCAGGCGGGCCGACGGAGACGCGACCGCACGTCGTTGTTTACTAGCATCCTGGCCCTGTGCTGAGCGAGCGCGAGCGCGGATGCTATCTGCGGCCGGGGCGCGCGCGTCTGTTTTTGCTGCGCTGCAGACCGCGATGCTGCAGGGCGGGTTTGTTTACGTTTGTTGTTGCCGGCTAGCGAGAGAGCGAATTACGGCGGTGGTGGGGGGGGGATGCACCCGACAGTATCGGCGGCGGTGGCGGTGGTTTGTTTTCACAGTGCGCCCTGCGTGTTGATTGGTCGAGAGCACGGCCTGGGACCCAGCAGCAGACTTTGAAACAGGAAGTGCCGCTGAGCAGCAGCAGCAGCAGCAGGAACTTTAAAAAGGTCACTGGAACGATCCAGAGTGAACATCCTCTGTAAAGAATTTTTTTTTTAAACTTTATTGATATTTTTTGAGAGTTTTTCTAGAACGCAGCGGCATGTTGTAAGGGGTATTTAGTAGCAGTTGTGTCCTTTCCAGATGAGAAGGTAGGGTATGGGGAAAGGCTTTGTTGTCCCATTCCATGTGAGTCTACCCCATTTCACCTGACCCTGCTTGACTCTCTTTCGTAGTTTGTGGGTACTTGTCACCGGCCCGTGAGGTGAAGGAATGTATCAGGGTCCGCCATTTTGGAAAGCACAAGCATTGCTAATTTTTTTTGTAAATGACAATACTGACCGTAAAAAAAAATGAAAATAACAATTCAAATAATCGTGCTTATCGTCGTGGAGATGCGTATTTGGATGGTCCGCCGTGTTCTTTAATTCAAATTCAGGGGTGGCATGTAATGTCACGCTGACTTTTCAGTTCTGGGTCCTGCCCATTATTATTAGGCCCCAGGCCCTTCTGCAGCGGTGGGTAGACTGAGCAGGAAGTCAGTGTGGCATGGTGCCCTGTGCTGCTGGGCAACGCACACAAGCACAGGTCTTTTGGTAAATGGTAAATGGACTGCATTTATATAGCCCTTTTGTTCAAAGCGCTTTACAATTGATGCCTCTCATTCGCCCATTCACACACACACTCACACCCTAACGGTGAAAGGCTGCCATGCAAGGTGCCAATCAGCTTGTTGGGAGCAATTAGGGGTTAGGCGTCTTGCTCAGGGACACTTCGACACGCCCAGGGCGGGGGATCGAACCGGCAACCCTCCGACCGACTGCCAGACAACCGCTCTTACCTCCTGAGCTATGTCGCTTTTAAAAAAGAAAAAAACAAAAAACAAAAAAGAGAGAAAGAAAGAAAACTGAGCAGCGCGATAATGGCGCTTTCTCTCAAAATGGAGGGGCTGAGAGCGCTGGCTTTGAACTTTACAGCCGAGCCGGTCGGCCTCCTGGGGAGGGAGAGAGAGGCGGGTGGGGGGGGGGTTGGGGGGGATGGGGGGAGACGACGAGGCGGGAGGGAAAGCGAGGACGGACGGAGCGAGAGCGCGACCCGCCAAGCGCTCTGCTCGCTGCGCGGAGCGGACCCCCCCCCGGAGAAGCACGTAAAAACAAATGAATAAAAAAAGAAAAAAGGAGGCATCTAAGGTGAGCCGTGTGTTTACCTCCTCCTCCTCCTCGCGGCGCGCTCTACCACCGCTTCCTGTGCCGGCGGGCCGGCGGGCGAACAGGAAGCGCCAGAGCGGCGTAGCGTAGCAGCGTAGCACGTAGCGCGCGGCTCGGTCGCAGTAGTACTACGGTTACTGTGGTAACGCATCGCTGTGATCACCCAGTCATGCTACTCGAGCGGATGTAAACAGAGCGACGCGGCCTCACCTCACACGACCTCTTCTACCCGTGCGCTCTCTCTCTGTGTCGCCGTCGTCTGTGTGTGTGTCTGTGTGTGTGTGTGACCTTGTTTGCTTTGCAGACGCCTGTTTTGAATTTTTTTTTTTACATTTATTTATTTAATTATTTTTTTTGGACGTGTATAATTATCTAAACGTAAAATTTGCAGTCTAGGGCTTAGTTATGCTCCGGAAATATGTGGGGTACTATGTAGAGTTTTTTTTTTAATTTTTAAAAAATATATAATTGCCAGTCAGACTTACTAAATGTAGCCGCATTTCCAGTGTGCATGGGCAATGTGTGCAATGTGTGTTGGCGGATTCCAGTTAGATTAACGGGAATATCCGCACTTCTTAAGAAACATTTTCACAAAACAAATTTTAAAAAAAACAGGCAGCGGTGTTTTCGCTATCTTTCTCCTTTAAGGTCTCCCTCCTCCAGGGGTGCCAATCTGTTCCGTTCTGTTTGTAATGTTTTTTTCGGGAGGCTTGCTGGTGGATTCCCCGGGCCTGCTGAAGAACTCCCTCAGAGGAAATGACCTCACTGCTGTAGAATCTGGGAACGGAGACACAGGAAAAAAAAAAAAAAAAAAAAACTAAACAAGGGAAAATAACAGCTGTGAAAGGTGACTGAGTTGTTTGGGAAGGAGCGAGGGAGGGACGGACGGACGGAGGGAGGGAGGGGGGGGGAAGAAAAGAATGTGAAAGGGACACGGTGACCCAGAGAGAGAGAGAGAGAGAGAACACAGCTGACAGAAGAGTTTGGGAAACTAGTTTTCTGATGCTGGGAACGGGCAGAGGCGGCGGCTCACACAGCACTGTGTCCATTATTACATCACATCGCATTGCATTACAGGCATTTAGCAGACACTCTTATCCAGAGCGACTTGCACAACTTTTACACAACAACAATTGCATCCATTTATACTGTTGCTGGATATACACTGAAGCAATGCAGGTTGAGCGCCTTGCTCAAGCGCACAACGGCAGTGTCCTACCCGGGAATCGAACCTTTGACCTTTAGGTTACAAGACCAGTTCCTTACCCGTTCCTACTACACTGACGCCCCATTGGATTAGGCAGGGCTCAGATAGAGCCCTCCGGTCAGCCGGGGGGGTTGGACACGTATGCACTGGCCAGAAAAAAAAAAACAAAAAAACAGCAACGGCAACACGTTGCTGCGGTGAAGACGGAGGGGAGGGGGCGATGGAATGTGAGTGTTGGGGTGACGGAATGCGATGATGTCACAGCTGCTGGGAATCTGGCCTCTTCCAGGGAAAGTGGGAGAGTTGCGTTCCTCCATGCCAGGCACCGCTGTCTCCAGCCCTCCCTCACCTTGGCGCTTCCAATAAGGCCAGCGTGGTTTCCCCAAATCCAGACCGCGTTTGCAGTGTGTAAGAAATCTGTCTCTGATGCCAATATGTCTGCTGGCCACACATTCCCTTGATCTTATCATTATCACAATACAGTTGGTACAATGGTAGAATAGCGACCGGGAGTGAGAGATTGGGAACCATCCAAGTCAACAGACGTGCTAATTCAATCACAACAGGACAGCCAATACACTATGGCCTAATTGATAGGTGTTACAAAACTGACTATATCCATCTTAGTATGTGTATTCAACACTCCTGATCAAAGCTTTGAAAACAAATGAGAAGCAGCCTCTGGAAAGGTTCTTGGTTCAGTCGGACTCTGCTGACTCCAAGGTGTCATTCGTGCGCTTTGTCACTGCCGGTATTGGAAATAAACTTTGTACATTTTCATCACGTTCGAGAGACGTCCTTTTTTCCTTACAAGTGTTACAGGGTCCGTTTCCATATTCCTTGACCCTCATATTTTTTTTAAAGGGATAGGTTGTTTGCACCAGGAGCCCGTATCACGGAGCGAGATTACTGAGGTAGCTCGATAACCATGCCCAGTGAAACCCGGGACCGTCCCACGGCTGGAACATGGACTGCAGTAAAAAAAAAGGAGCTGTTCTGGGTTTTACTCAGTGCGGTTAGCCTGCTAACTCTGTAATCCTGGGAGGTGTTTCATGTAGCAGAATTGCTGTGTTAGCTGGATAAACTGCACTGAGTAAAACCCGGGACTGTCCCAAGGCTGGAACATGGACTGCAGTAAAAAACTAGCTGTTATTGGGTTTACTCAGTGCGGTTAGCCTGCTAACTCAGTAATCCTGGGAGGTGTTTCATGTAGCAGAATTGCTGTGTTAGCTGGATAAACTGCACTGAGTAAAACCCGGGACCGTCCCAAGGCTGGAACGTGGACTGAAGTAAAAAAAAAAAAAGAAGAGCTGTTCTGGGTTTTACTCAGTGCGGTTAGCCTGCTAACTCAGTAATCCTGGGAGGTGTTTCGTGTAGCAGAATTGCTGTGTTAGCTGGATAAACTGCACTGAGTAAAACCCGGGACCGTCCCAAGGCTGGAACGCGGACTGAAGTAAAAAAACGAAGAGCTGTTCTGGGTTTTACTCAGTGCAGTTATCCAGCTAACTGTAATCCTGGGAGGTGTTTCATGTAGCAGAATTGCTGTGTTAGCTGGATAACTGCACTGAGTAAAACCCGGGACTGTCCCAAAGCTGGAACGCGGACTGAAGTAAAAACGAGCTGTTCTGGGTTTTACTCAGTGCGGTTAGCCTGCTAACTCAGTAATCCTGGGAGGTGTTTCGTGTAGCAGAATTGCTGTGTTAGCTGGATAAACTGCACTGAGTAAAACCCGGGACCGTCCCAAGGCTGGAACGCGGACTGAAGTAAAAACGAGCTGTTCTGGGTTTTACTCAGTGCGGTTAGCCCGCTTCGTGACACAGGCCCCAGTTCTCTCTGTGTTAGCGTGTCATGGCGGTGGCGGTAACGACCCCATCCGCCCCCACAGAGTGGCGGTCTTGCCCTCTGCGTACAGGGGAAGTCTCGGTGACGGCCGCTGTGCCAAGGTCGCGCCGGGACACGCGGGCAGAAGTTGTTCATTCATTTATTTATGTCCGACCCAGTTCATGCCAACTGGGGTGCCATCCTCGACAGGCACCGGTTTAGAGCTGGCAAAGGACCACTGTGAAGTACAGCAACCTGGAACAGGCCCTGACCTCTGTTTGTGTGTATGTGTGTGTGAGAGAGTGTGTGTGAGTGTGAGAGAGACTGTGTGTATGTGTGTGAGTGTGTGAGAGAGACAGTGTGTATGTGTGAGTGTGTGAGCGTGTGAGAGAGACAGTGTGTGTGTGTGTGTATGTGTGAGTGTGTGTTAGTGTGAGAGAGACAGTGTGTGTGTGTGTGTGTGAGTGTGAGAGAGACAGTGTGTGTGTGTTAGTGTGAGAGAGACAAAGAGTGTGTGTGTGTGAGTGTGAGAGACAAAGAGTGTGTGTGTGTGTGTGTGTGTGTGAGAGAGAGAGACAGTGTGTATGTGTGAGTGTGTGAGTGTGTGAGAGAGACAGTGTGTGTGTCTGTGTGTGTGTGAGAGAGACAAAGAGTGTGTGTGTGTGAGTGTGAGAGAGACAAAGAGTGTGTGTGTTTGGGTGCGCGTGCACACGTGTTTGCATTTTTGTGTATGCGTGTGAGAGAGATGCCATGAATGACTCATTTGGTTTCACGCTGCCTATCTCTGTAACCCACCAGTAGTAATATGTAAATGTGAAGCAGATAAGCTTCACGCGGGTGACGGTCCGCTCCTGATGCCTGTCACCGTAGCAGGTGCACACCCAGGCTGATCCCGCCCCACCTTGCCCAGGTATGGCTTTGGTCTGCGGGGGTTCGCAGGTGTGATGCGGGCATTTTGCGGCTCAGCAGCCGTGCGATTACAGAACCACCGTAATCGGCCGTGTGTAAGCACGCACGGTCACACGCGAGTGAATATGTGCCAAGCATGCACACACACACGCACGGTCACACACAAGCATGCTCGCACGCACACAAATACACACACACACACTCAAGCATGCTCGCACGCACACACAAACGCACACACACACTCAAGCATGCTCGCACGCACGCAGACACACACACACACTCAAGCATGCTTGCACGCACACACAAACACACACACACGCACACGCAAGCATGCTCGCACGCACACACACACGCACACACACACTCAAGCATGCTCGCACGCACGCACACACACACACGCACACACACTCAAGCATGCTCGCACGCACACACACACACACACAGGCACGCACACATGCCCACACTCACACATGCTCACACGCGCACACACAGGCACGCACACATGCTCACACGCGCACACACAGGCACGCACACATGCTCACACGCGCACACACATGCACACACACACTCAAGCATGCTCGCACGTACGCACACACACATGCTCACACGCGCACACACAGGTGCGCACACATGCTCACACGCGCACACACACGTACGCACACACATGCCCACACGCACACACACAGGCACGCACACATGCACACACTCACACATGCTCACACACGCACACACACATGCTCACACGCGCACACACACGTACGCACACACATGCCCACACGCACACACACAGGCACGCACACATGCACGCACTCACACATGCTCACACACGCACACACACATGTTCACACGCGCACACACACGTACACACACACATGCCCACACTCACACACACATGCACACACAGAGAGAGAGAGAGAGAGAATACAAAATGAAAGATTAAACAACATACATATATTTTTTTAATCCCAAAAATATAACAGAATATTTGTACGCACAATGTCCCTTTCCGATTAAAGCTTTTTTGTTTTTTGACCGGAGGAACCGACAAGCACAACGGCAGCGGTAGTAATTGGACCTGGCGCTGTCGCGGGTTCCGTGTGTGTGTGTGTGTGTGTGTGTCTGTCTGTGTGTGTGTGTGTGTGTGTGTGGAAACGGGGTTCAGACGGCAGACGGGAGCCGAGCCGTTTTATCTCCCTCCCCGCAGAGCTTCCCCCTCTCTGCCTGGGCTGGCCGAGTCGCGGCTTTCGCGAGAAACGGGAGATTAGCAGGGGCGTGCCTTCCACGGAACTGCGCTGTGCGGAAGCGCTGATGTCACGGGCCTGTCAGAAGGGGCCCGTTGGCTAGCGCTCTGGGTTGCGGGCTCTCTATGGGGGCGACATAGCGGGTAGGTAAGGTAAGACCGATTGTCTGGCAGTCGGAGGGTTGCCGGTTCAAACCCCGCCCTGGGCGTGTCAAAGTGTCCTTGAGCTGTCCTTGACTGAATCGCTGAAACTCTTTGGCCCTGTTCAGCCCTGTACTTTGCATCCAGATATATCCAGATGTATCCAGATTGTGTCTACATTCGGTTCGAGACTGATGTCAGTTCACACCTGGCATCAGAATGTCTCCCCACACGTGAGTCTCGAGTGACCACTTGTGATCGGATTTCACTTCCGCGCTCGGTACGCAAATAAACACGTACATCGTTTCCGTTTGCAAAGAACAAACGCGTTGTTATTTTTAACCGTGGTCGACTGTATCCATTGCCCGCCATCTTTTTTTCGAAATCTCCTCATAAATCGTCCGGTTCACGCAGAGGACGTCAGATGACTTAGGTGATCCCTCAATGTGGCCCAGGATGCACTCGTGGACACGCTGCTAAAAGAATGCGACCCCATACCACCTTCGAATGTGGTCTGAGTGATCGGATCTCAATGCGTCTTGGGTGCGTTCACACCTGTAGTTAGCGCTGTCCACTGGTGATTGGATCACCCGAGACGCATTTCAATGCCAGGTCCGGACAGGGCCTTTGTCAGTTTGCCCTATAAAACTCTTTGTCTCCAACAATCCTGTATCCATCCGATCAATTTAACAGGCCGAATCTGACCAATCACATTTTCTAAGTCTGACTATTAATTCAGTTAACCTTTCAGTCCACTATACCCAGACTGATCTGCATAAGAATCCTACTTATTTAGTGGGTCGGTTAGGTGTGTGTTTGTTGTATACTTGATGGGGTAAGTACCGAAGTGCACCAGAGGGGGCGCTGTTATGTTAATTAGGTCAAATAAATTAGAGTTTTGGTCATCGTTAACATCTCGCTTTATTAACTATACATACGCTCCTCCCAAATCTCAAATTTTCCTCAACAAAACCCCATGACCCACTCAGCTCTCAGAACAATGCCGACAAGCCGACGCAAATTCTCAACGGAACGCAATTCCTTCTAAAAAAAAAAAAAAAAAGTTGGGCGATTAGCTTTTGCGGGACTCGTAAGTGAGCCCTAGCGTCGAGTGCATTTGCCAGTCAAAGGTAGGCAGGAATGTTCCCTTCAGGGGTGTGGGATTTGCGTTCTTCCCCAAGCCCTGCAATTTAGCTGCACAAATGAATACTGGAGGCACAAAAAAGGGATTTAACACTCTTTAAGAAGAGTACAAAATGCCATTAGAATGTTAAGTGAACATTCTAATGCTGGTGTCACAATCGCCACTGGCAATAGAAAGCGATGGAGTTTTAGAACACTGAGTAAACATTCCAAAAACCTACTCTTCAAAGGGTTAAGTCTGACATACAGTCATGTACCTGCATTTTTTTTTTTCAAATATAGTTTGCATGTATGATAAATGGTCTTTTTCATCCTGAGCAGAAGACCAAATGAGGCTCTACGTTTAGCGTCAGCTGTGCTTCCCTGCAATTTCTTCAGAACCTGCAGCTGGTCAGCTTTCCTGTGTATGCCACTGTTAAAACCTTGGCACGCCCACGCCCACAATAACTAATTATTGACACTGTAGCTCTGTTTGAGATACATCAGCCTAACTGAGCCGTTACAGTGCCATTGTGGTAGAGGGATACTTGAACAACTCGATCAATGCATAAATATTTATTCATTTTTTAATGTCATACAGCATTCCTAAAAAAAAAATTTTTTTTAAGAAAATATCATGGAAAACCTATTAGAGAACACTTCATAGAGATGATGTGAGTTGGAGCCAATGTCAATAAAAAATAAAATAAAAAAACGTTGATGGAAAAAAGACGGGAGTAGAAATCACACAGAGCAACAGTAGAACTTCGGAGGCATAAAAACACACACAAACGCACACATGCACGCACACACAACTCATACACACACACACAAACACGCGAGCACCCATCCCAAACTGACAGATGTTGTGTTTGTGAACCTGTACCCTGAAGCAGCCAGTGGAGGATGCGCCCCCCCCCCCCTCCCTTCCCCTTCCCCCCCCCCACTGAGTCTGGTTCCTCCCAGGCTTTCTTCTTACACGTGTTCCAGGAAGTGACTTCCTGCCACTGCTGCCTCAGGCTCTCTGTTATTGGGGTTTAGGCCAGGGTAAACTCCAGGGTAAACTGCGGAGCGTGTCGTGACAAATCCCTTGTAAAAATGCGCTATGTAAATAAAATTTGATTGATTTGTTGATTGATTGACACCCCTACACACACACACACACACACACACACGCCTCAGATCCTTGTTAAAAACAATAGATCATTTTTCCACATTCCCCTACTAGTGACCAGTTGTATTCTTTAATAAAAAGATCATTTCTCCACATTCCCCTACTAGCGACCAATTATATGCTTTAAAAAAATGGATCATTTTTCCACATTCCCCTACTAGTGACCAGTTATACTCTTCAAGAGCGCTCAGTACTCTGATGCACTCTGATGTTATTAAGAGCTTAAGCAGAGGAAATCAAGCTTCATCTCTGGAACAGAAACAGGTCTCTCAGTGCTGGCCAGTGCTTGAAGCGTCATACATAGATCCAGAGTAGAGCGGGTGTAGATACGAGAACTCAATGGCATGCAGCAGTATGTATGTATTTTACGCTCATAGCAAACGTGGCCTTGCTGTTATTTAAAATCGTGTTATTACAGACCATAGCTGTACGGAGACAAAAAGGTCTGATTGAATTCACGTAACTCAAATAAACTTTGTGCACTTCTTGCTGTGCCGACTGCTTATGCATTAGAAAACTATTGCTTCCTGAATGTTTCAGTGAGTCAGGGATGACTCCGCTCTGCATTTGGTAAGATCTCCATGTACCGGACGCCACGTAGGTGTTCAGTCAGCTGAAAAAAAAAAAAAAAAAAAACACTGTGCGGCAAGTATTAGTAATAATTATAATATTCTCTCCAGCATTCTGGGCTCCAAAGCCCAACTGGAGGCCCGGTGCATTGCTGTGTGATTATATTTTCCCCTCCTTCTCAGGGTTTGGTTAATCCCGACCAGTAGGGCCGTTCCCGAGCCTTAATCCAGCCCTCGTCGAGCCCTGTTCCCCAGCCCTGTACGCTCTCTCTCTCTCCCCTGCAGAGCCCAGCCTGGTCTGACTCAGTGGTGACACACGCAGAGATGAATGTAAACAGCCCGCGCAGAATTCGGCCCCACCCTGTGCTGTACCCCCCCCCCCCCCCCCCCCCCCAACCTGTACTCACCCCCCCCCATCACCACTCACTGTATGCCTACTGGTGGCAGGTCTCCTCTACACCCCACATTCCACCCCTCCCACACACCTCCCCGCCCCCCCTTCAGTCTTAACGTTTCCTACCCTTCCCACCCCTCCCTCTCTCCCTCCCTCCCTCCCCCCCCCCCTTTTTTTTTGGTCTTACCGTTTCCCACACCTCCTTGGTTTTACTGTTTCTTCACACCCCTCCCAGCTCTTTCTGCCCCACTGCAAGCTCACCCCCCCCCCCCTCCACCCCGACACTTTTTCCCATGTATTTGCCCATTTTTATTACTCACCTGCAGGTGGCGCTATGTCCGATGTTTAGTGCAGGCAGGTGGCTCCGGTAGTTAACAGGACGCCAGGATACTCCTTCCAACTGCTGCTGCAGGTACACACTGCTGCTGTTTTAACCCATTAAGGTATGCAGCAAGATCACAAGAAACGTGTGATTAGAATGTAGACTGAACTGAGCATTCTTATGCTGATGTCACAATCACCGCTGGCAAATGAAAGCAACAGAGTTCTAGAACGCTGACTTTTCATTTTGAAAAAGAAGAACATTCCAAAAAGAAAAACTTCCGACTTTTCGAAGGGTTAAATCTGTTGCTTAGCGACGTCACGGTGACGTATGTTAGCATTGCTCCTTCGTGCGGCGTATGCGTACTTTCATATCCAGTCAAACATCGTAAAAATAGGCCTGTGCTGTAATTAGCACAAACTGTCAGATGAAAACAAAATGGATATAAACGTTTATGACGAGGCCGTGGCAGTCTGAATGAAACCCAATCCTTTGACAAATACAAGGCCGGTGATCATGCTGTGAATGGAAGCGTCAGAATCAGGACGTGTGACAGCTTCTCTGTACCGATAAAAAAAAAGAAAATATCAACTGATTTTCCAAAAGAAATTTTTTTTTTTGGATGTTTGAACCCAAGGGTTCTTCTTCAGGCAGATCGAGCTTGACAATTTATGAGATGCTCTCTGTATCGCTCTCTTACGCACATAAGATGCGCGCACACACACACACACACATACGTACACATACACACAAACCATACACACGCACACCCATTCACTCTGGCATTCACTCCCTCCCCTGGTTTTTGGGGACTGGGGAATGTACAACCTGCATGGACAGCTGATGCCATTAAGCATTGCTAATTGCTGCCTGCCAGCACAGACCCTGTGTGTGCCCAGGTGTGGCTGGCAGCACAGACCCTGTGTGTGCTCAGGTGTGGCTGCCAGCACAGACCCCCGTGTGTGCTCAGGTGTGGCTGCCAGCACAGACCCTGTGCGTTCTCAGGTGTGGCTGCCAGCACAGACCCCCGTGTGTGCTCAGGTGTGGCTGCCAGCACAGACCCCCGTGTGTGCTCAGGTGTGGCTGCCAGCACAGACCCCCGTGTTTGCTCAGGTGTGGCTGCCAGCACAGACCCCGTGTGTTCTCAGGTGTGCTTGTGCACTGTTGCAGCCGGTGAGCTTGGAGCTGGGCTCGGGCCTTCTCTCAGGCTGTGTAACGAGGTGGCGAAACAGGATGTTTTCGGCCTTACGACCACAGCAGGCGCGCCCCCCCCCCCCCCCGTCTGTCTGCGAGCTACGTTTCCTCCTACGTTCCTCCTGCCGTCTTCCCTCGCCCCCCCCCCCCCCCCGCGAAGTGCTCGAGGGGGTTAAGGAAAAGCCGCCGCACCTTCGCGCGTTCATCCCCCCGAACGCCAGGGGAAACGCCCGGGCGTCTTTTTGTTTGTTGTGCAGCAGCACCGCTTCCCTTCCGCAACGCGTAACCGCTAACCGCGCGTCGCCATGGCGACGCTACCGCACGCTCGGGAAGAACAGAAGTGGGCGTGACACGTCTGACACGACAACGGGGCTGCATCCCAAAATCGCGCACCCCACCTCACCTGAGACACATTCCTGGATGGGATATCTGATCTCTGAGAACTGGGATAGCGTCCCCCAAAATGACTTAGATTCCGGTTAGGCCTTCCCTGGTTGGGGAGTTGGGGGT
The DNA here is from genome assembly GCF_013347855.1 of Anguilla anguilla. Classification (NCBI taxonomy): domain Eukaryota; kingdom Metazoa; phylum Chordata; class Actinopteri; order Anguilliformes; family Anguillidae; genus Anguilla; species Anguilla anguilla. The sequence goes on from NC_049211.1 coordinate 5,049,808, forward strand.
AGAGTTGGTCTCCAGAGCACGTTGACTTCTTTTCAGCCTTTCTTCAGCCCCCAAAGCCTGCCTCTGAAAAGCTGCAGCCCTACCCCCCCCCCCACTTCCCCCCCCCGCTACTAAACTGTCTTCAGAAGGTGCTATTTTAACTGCCAGCGTTTCCTTGAAAGTGCAGTGACAGTCACAAGGGGGGGGGGGGCAGGCTTGGCTGGGCCCCTTGGGGTCATTCCTGTTACCTGGGTGGGTGGGGTTGGGGGGGGTTGCACAGACGGGCCAAGCAGATGTTAAACTCCCACCGCCGCCGCCCCCCCCCCCCCCCCCCCCCCCACCCAAAAGCCTGAGGCTGGGGGCCCAAGGCCAGTTCCTCTCTCGTTTGGCACCCCCCCCCCCCCCCGTTTGCTTCGTCCTGCTGAAAATCGGTGCATCTGCATTTCCGAACCCAGGTAACGCACACGTCCCCGCAGAGTCACCCACTGCTGTCACCCCTCCACCACAAGTTCACAGCTAACTGCTATTCTGGTCCGGTCCATCCAAGCATGTGGCATGTGTTAGCTTAAGTGTGATCTGAAAAATATGCGCCATAGATCAACCTCTAACTTTGGCACGAGCGAGCGTCATCCTTAGTGGTAGTTTCTAAAAGATTGGGAGGGGGGGGCGCTAAACATCGCTAATTGTTTCTGTGGGACGCACGATGCACTGCGCTAAATGGCAGCCACCACACGGGCAGCTGCTGATGTGCTGAGAGGCTCTCCTTCGCGGCTCTGAGGGCTGGTGTTTGCCAGCTGCTATCAGCGAGCAAGCACGCAGTGCGTCAGTACAGGGCGTGTGTGCACCCCCCCCCCCCCCCCACACCCCCGTGCCTGGCAGGGAACCCCCCCACCCAGTCCCCACCCATCCCCGTCCCCCCTCCACCAGTCCCCACCCATCCCCGTCCCCCCGCCACCAACCCCCGACCCCCCCCACCGCCAGCGCCTCTGCTTCCTGCAGGTGGAACTGTCTGCGAGATCCTGTCACAGAGAGATTAAATACGAGTCGTTTCTTAGCCGCCCCCCCCCCCCCCCCCCCCCGGTCTCTTCCTGCTCCAGTCCCTCCATTACCCTTGCCTGCTGTGTTGCTTGTGTATTCAAAGTCACCGCCGTTGTCATGGCGTCAGGTGGCCTCGCCCTGGCTGTTGGTTTATGTGCTTGTGTTTGTGTGCGTGGGTGCGTGTGTGTGTGTGTGTATGAGTACATGTGTGTGTATGTGTGTGTGTGTATGCGTATGTGTGTGTGCGTATGAGTACATGTGTGTGTTTGTGTGTGTGTGTGAGTGCGCACGCACGCACGTGTGTGTGTGTGTGTGTGCACGTGTGGGTGGGTGGGGGGTGTTTGTGTGCACGTGTGTGCTGTTTATGAGCACGTGCGTGTGGGTGCGAGTACGTGTGTGTGGGTGCGAGTACGTGTGTGTGGGTGTGTGTACGTGTGTGTGTGTGTGTGAGTATTGCGGGTGCGTGTAGACGGCGGGTGTTTGTGTGTGAGAGGTGGAGGGTAATTCAGGGCGCGCGTTGTGCAGCTCCACCAGCGGAGGCTCCTCATTACAGCACAGGAATGTGACGTGCGCTCGGAGGTCAGTCAGGACAGCGCGCACCAGGGCCCCGTGAAGGCCAAGGTTGAGCTGAGGAGAGGACATCATTCACTTTAATAAACAATAACACTCCTTTAATATCTCCTCTGGCGCTGCCCAGCGCTGCCCGTGCCTGAATCGAATTCCGTATTTTACTACGGGACACACACACGCGCGCGCGCGCGGGGGGCGGGTCGTAAACGCTGAACGCTGAACGCCGGCGTTTCGCCCGATCGTTATGTGCCTTATCACCGCGCGTGTTCTGTTTCTGGCGGTACAGTTTTTTTAAATCTTTGCCGCTATTCCTAGGAAGCCGCCGCACTTCGCTATCTTTGACTGTCCCGGCGGGACCCCGAATCGCGATGTGCCCGACCATTACGGAACGCTGGCTCGGGTCCCGGGCCGAGGGGGGGGGGCAGGGGGGGTCTTTCTGGGTGAGGTTTGTAGCGCGTTCTCCTCCTGTCCCTGTGGGTTTCCTCAGGTCACGGCCTACCACCGTCCAAAGACCTATAGTCATGAGTGTGTGAGCGAATGGTGAGCGAATGGTGTGTGTGTGTGTGTGTGTGTGTGCCCTGTGATAGATTGACGACCTTTTCCAGGATGTGTTCCTGCCTCTCTCCCGGGGCACGCTGGGATAGGCTCCAGTCCCACCGCGACCCTGACCAGGAAGAGGCAGGTTAGGTAATGGATGGATGGATGGATGGATGGATGTACACAAGCTTCCATTCATGACGGAGGGGGGCCTGTGAGGGATTTTCCCTCCTTCTGCTTTTTGAGTCCCTGGGACTTCACCTTCCGTCATCGCGTCAGGTGACCACAGTCCTCTTCCCCCACTGGCTGCTGACGTCGGTTTGAGTCTCGAACTGATGTGGCGAAAAATGCCAACTGACATTTCTCATGCTCCTGAAGCACTAAAGAGACATGGATCTGAAACAAAAGGCCCATTGCTGTGTGACCTCATGCTAAATAATAATAATAATAATAACAGTAATCATAATCATAATCGTAATAATCACAATAATTATACTCTAGGAACTGGTCAGACAACTTCAAAGCAGAAAGAGTGGTAGGAGAATGCAAATTTGCGAAGACCCGTTTTAATGGATAAGAGCTAAATCTACTAAATGCTTAATGTAAGATACATGTGAACTTCCCGTAGTCAATCGGAATATTTTTTACCGTTCTCCCTGATGGCTGGAGTCATGTGCGTTGTCTGCTGTGAAGTACAATCCAGAGAATCCCCCTCTCACAGCCCTTTAAAGCAAGCACTTCCTCTTTGTCGGTGCTGCCGGGAACCGAAGCGGGTCTTCAGTCAACATGTCAGTGTGGACGTTGCGCCCCTTTTTTTTTTTTTTGTTTGTCTAGATCACCGCCCGCCATGTCCTTCCTCTACAGGGGGGCGGGGCTTCCGTCTTTCTCTGGAAGTTTCAGTTCCTCGTGTCTCAGTTCTCTCTCTCTCTCTCTCTCTCTCTCTGTCTCTCCCTCTCTCTCTCTCTCTCTCTCTCTCTGCACTGGGCACTGCCAGTGCGGTTCCTCACAAAAACTTCCGACACCGAAGCCAAGTACTTCCACTCTGGAGAGGTTAGAACCGATTTTCCCCAAAAGCTCGGCCGCAAAAAAAGAACTACCCCGCCCCCAATTGTTTTTTTTTTTTGGTTTTTTTTTTTTTTTTTACCACTTCCGTGTACAGTTTTGATCAATTTCATCTTTTGTTTTTTAAAAATATATAAATGCATTTTAATCATTCCCTAGGGGCCGACCCAGTTCCCAGGCGGGAGACCGCAGCGTTCTGCATAGCTCAGAGCGCTCGCACCGTGGGAGCGGCTCTACCCCCTGATCCCGCGATTGTTGCCGAATGGCGGAATAAACAATGGAGCGCATTCTCCGTCCCGGCTCAGCCTCCACGCTTCGGTGCAGGAGAGCGGAGCTCAAGGTCAGGGCGGCGTAGCCTGGTGTAGCGTGGTGTAGCTCGGCGTAGCGTGGCATAGCACGGCGTAGCATGGCGTAGCGTGGTGTAGCGTAGCGTGTCATAGCGCTTTGTGTTAGCGCAGCGTAGCGTATCGTAGTGCTTCGTGTTAGCGTGGCGTAGCGTGGCGTAGCATGTCGTAGTGCTTCGTGTTGGCGCGGCATAGCGTGGCGTAGCGTAGCGTCTCGTAGTGCTTCGTGTTAGCGCGTGTAGCACGCGGTAGCGTGGCGTAGTGCGGTGTAGCGCGGTGTAGCGTGTCGTAGTGCTCTGTGTTAGCACGGCGTAGCGCAGCTTAGCGTGTCGTAGTGCTTTGTGTTAGCATGGCGTAGCGCTTTGTGTTAGTGTGGCGTAGCGCGGTGTAGCACGGCATAGCATGGTGTAGCGCTTTGTGTTAGCGCTGCTGTGGGGTGATGTGGCCTTGGCTAACGGCGCTATTCCTCATGGCGGTTCACTGTAAACTCTCTCTTCGTCTGCCGTCCTTCCTGACCGTCTCCCCCCAAACCCCACCCACCCCCCAGGTAGAACACCCTGGCCGCATTGTGACACCTGTGAGCTGTTCTGGTGCCATTTGCAAGCCTGTCCTATAACTCCAGAAATCATCTTTATGGGGAGGCAAAGAGTGGTGTGGCCACACACACACACACACACTCTCTCTCACACACACACACACACTTCATAAAGTGTATTCATAAAGTACAGACATTATGCATGTCAAGCTGTTCTTTTCCACGAAGGCCACGTCCCGATTATGTATTCTCTAATAAGGGCTGTTCTGTAAAAAAATGTATTAAATGACCTCGCCAGCATTCCAGTCATAAAATAGTGGGGGGGGGGGGGGGGGGGGGGGGGGGGGGGGGGGG
>NC_049211.1:5056739-5059461 GCF_013347855.1 Anguilla anguilla
CCGCGGCTCCGCCTAACGACTTTCACCTTTCCGCCGCCATCACACCCCCCTGCCCGCTGCCATTAATTATTGAGCAGCGAGAAACAAAGGCCCCGGGGAAGTGTCCGATACGGGGGGGGGGGGGTGGGGGCGGCAGGGGGGGGGGGTCAGGTGATTAACACCGCGGACCGGCCCGGCTCCAGGTGGGCCTCCTCTTTCCCCCCCCCCAGGAGATCGCACCGCCGGCACAAATGGCCGACACCTCCCCACTAAGCACCCGCCCCGTTCTAATCCGCTCTCTGATTGGTCGACGCCTCCTCCTCTCTCCACGGTCGCCCCTTATCGATTGGGTTAAATTGAGTTTCGGACCAGTCGGTGAGCCGCGACCGGAGCCGACGGCCAGAGAACTACTTCAGGCACGCCGGTCGGGGTCAATACCCTAAGGCTCTAGTCAAAGTTGTTCGCTCTAAAGTCCAGCAAGAAATCCACAAACCAAGTTTTCAATTTAGTTTCAGTCGGTCCAATTACACCGATTTTTATCAGCAAATAACATTTAAATATAGTTATACATCTAACAGTTTTTTTGTGAAAATCAGGGATATGTTCAAATCAAAGACATTTAGAATCATTTGTAGATGCTCACACACTTCCTACCAGCACTGCTCTAGGTTATGAATATTTCTGGGTAATCTCTTAACGATCCCTCAAATGCACATCAGCTTGCGATTGGGAAGCAGGACCTACGCACGGTCACGTTTGATCACGACGACACGGTAAAAGCGTATAAAGAAATCTCCCGAAATCTCACCAGGACCCGCTGCTCCCCGGTGAGGTCGGGGGAGTCGCAGAGCAGCTGCGACTCGGAGACGGTTAACAGACAGGGGGTTTCTCCAATCATAACGCTGTAATTGAGACGGGCGTTCCCAGGGGCGGGAGGGATGAGGTTCTTTCCCTGACAGGGGGGAGGGGGAGGGGGAGAGAGAGAGAGAGAGAGAGAGAGGGAGGGAGGGAGGGGGAGAGAGAGAGAGAGAGAGAGAGGGAGGGGGAGAGAGAGGGAGAGGGAGGGAGAGAGGGAGGGAGGGAGAGAGGGGGAGAGAGCGAGAGAGGGAGGGAGGGAGGGGGAGAGAAAGAGAGAGAGGGAGGGAGGGGGAGAGAAAGAGAGAGAGAGAGAGGGAAGGGGAGAGAGAGAGAGGGAGGGAGGGAGGGAGGGAGGGGGGAGAGTAAGAGAGAGAGAGAGAGGGAGAGAGAGAGGGAGGGAGGGAGGGGGAGAGAGAGAGGGAGGGAGGGAGGGGGAGAGAGAGAGAGATCAGTTCCGCGGTTCGGACTCATCACGTCAATTCGCCTGCAACATCTCAGAAAAATCTGTGTACAGGAAATATTAGGCCATCTTTCATCTCCCCTCAACAAGAACGTATTTGCAAGCCAACGAAATTAAATCACTGTTGCAAGAACACCACATTACTAATGGATATCGAAGTATAAAGTCAGTTGCATTACTTCATTACGCATTATACTTCTTTATTACTTTACATCAGGGTCTGCCCAGCTCTGTTCCTGGAAATCTACTGTCCTGCAGGCTGTCATTTCAACCCTAATTTGGCACACCTGATTCTCTAATTAGCAGCTCAACGAGATCTCAAGCTGTCGAAAGAGTTGGCGGTTAATTAGGGTTGGAATGAAAACCTACAGGACGACAGATCTCCAGGACCGGGGCTACTCTACATACTTTCAGGATGATGGGCGAGCCCGGCTTGACCTCCAGTATCCCAGAGTTCCCCAGCGAATCGAAGGTGGGGTTGGGGTAGTAGGTGAAGGGCGTCCCGTTGAGGATGAGCAAGGCGGTCACGTGATCCAGGACGAAGCCGAACTCGTCCGGGTGCACGCCAGACTCAGGCACCTGCCGCTTGGCGTGCACGATGCCCGGGGCCAGACACGTCATGACAGACTCGTTCACTACGCTGCACACCTGGAGAGGGACGAGAGAATGAGGAGAAGAATCCTTGCAGGTTAGAATCTACCCCCCTGAAGGTTATAATCTACCCCCCTGCAGATTATAATCCGGCCCCCGCCCAGGTTAGAATTTGCCCACCCCCAGCTTAGAGAAACATAAACAGAAGCTTTCATATACATCACAGCTCTATGTGCTGTTGTCCACCAGTTTCAATCTTCGCACTTGTTGCTATCCAACTGTGATCACATGATCCTATGGAGCTTCTGTTTCAGTATAGGACTGTGCTGTGGACGCAGGGTAGCTGAAGAGAGAATCTCGGTATCATAGGTTAAAGGTTAAAGGTCATGAGGTTAAAGAGCACACGCCGTGTTGTAGCCAATCACAGGCACGGCCGGTGGACTTACGTTGGTGGTCTCCACCCCTCCGTACTTGGCTCGCACTTTGGGCTCCTGAATGGTGAGCAGGTTGGTGCCCGTGACGGTGATGGAGGTGCTTCCACTGAAACGCAAAACGCACAAACGCAGCTTTACAATAAACAACGTTGCCATAGCGACCGCTACAGTACCACGGCTACAGCAAACCTCACAGTAAAGCACAGCCGCCGCTACCACGGCTACGGCAAAGACCGTAAATCGCGCATCGGCCAGAGAGGTTTTTTTTGACAGGGAGAATTTTTTGGGAGAATTTCTGAAACGTGATCCAAAAATCCATTTGCACTGAATCAGAGAGCAGTCTGGCCTCAGAGGGCAGTCGTTCCGGTTCGTTTGGCTCGGGGGGGGGGGGGGGGGGGGG
>NC_049211.1:5059561-5097061 GCF_013347855.1 Anguilla anguilla
GGTGGGGGGGGGAGATGCAGAACTCTGGAGTAGACTGACCCAGACTGGACTCGGTCTTGACATAACCCCCCACGCAATCCCCTGTCTCCCCCCCACTCCCCCCCCCCCACACACCTTCCGGAATGCCTCGGAAGAATGGCGTGCGTTTCCGTGATGCCCCGCTACCTCCTCCCTGTCGGCACACGGTGGACCTGGAGAGGAATGCCGCGTTCTCCCCCCCCCCCCCCGGCTCCTCCAAGCCCCATACATGGCTGTCCCTGGTCTCGCGAATGCAGATCTTCGCGACCTTTCAATACAGAGATAAAGAGGCTCCAGCTCCCCTGACCTTGCCCCGGGGCACATGCTTTGTGATGTCACGCTGATGTCACACAGAAGGACTGTGGAGGAGCCTTCTGACTGCTAGCCGGTGTAGAAACCGTATAGTTTGACAGTTAAAAAATTTGAATGTATGCATCTGATGCTCTTATCCAGAGCGACTTGCAATGAGCGCCTACGAAGAAAAGGCAGAGATTCGTAAATCGCCAACACCCCAAGTAGCGATTAATGAGAGTGTATTGACCAGACCCTAACACCCTGGCGATAGGTAATCCTTTATATTGAGAATGAATATGGGGAAAGGAAGGTGAAGGTAGAGATGTTTTTTTTTTTTTTGGGCGGGAGGTATAGGAGAAAAAGGGGTAGATAGGAGGAAGTTGTGGAAGAAGGGAATTGGAATCTGGGTGGAGGGGAAGGCGAGAGGTGTTTCCTGAAGAGATGGGCCTTCAGGTTACGATGGAAGGTAGGGAGGGACTCTGCTGTCCTGGCAGCAGGTGGGGCAGGTCGTTCCTCCCCTGGGGAGCCCACAGGGAGCAGAGTTGGGGAGGCCGGGGGGAGTGATACCCTCCTCGAACCCATACCAGCATGTTAGGACACTGACTACATTATTTAAATGCGTGTTGGGGAAGGAGATAGGAATAGATAATTCCTATTGGCCGTTCAATGACATGCTGAGCATCAATCGAAGCACTTGATTTACACTCAATTTACACATGCATCATTTGGAAAACATTCTAACTACATCGGAATTTTGATTATGGATATTGATTTTAAAATATTTTTAATTTGATTGATTGATTATTCTTGACTGACCGTGACATTATTTAGTACATTTGCATTAGCATTACACCACATCATCAGAATGAGAGAGAAAAAAAAAACCTTTTGGGCCACAGGTGATTCAGTTAGCCCGCTGAAATTCAGGAAGGAATAACACGGAAACACGATCTCAGTCTACGGCAGTGCTTGATCACACGTTGCCTAGGGATACGACAATGAGAAACCATTGCAGTGTGTCGTGATTGATTGGTTCCCGGAACCTCCAGAATATCACAGAGTCATCACACGCCAGCTATGTGATCGTGTTCTCACAGCCTGTTCAATGGCATAAGCAAAGCCGGTTCAGAACACCTTGTGTGTCATCAGTTTGAAGAACAGGCATCTACAGAGTAATTGGTTTCAGGCCAAATTGATTTGCAAGGGCCCTGTAGTCACAAGTGGTCATTGACAAAATGGAATACATTGGTCTCAACACCACTTAAGTTGGACTTGCCATTATTGGAAGAAAGGCCTTTTAAATTACAAATATTTTTTTCTTTCCTTTTGTAGACCACCCTGCTAATTGATAGCAAGGCCCCAAGTGTGAGGTTCTGGAAGGCTATTCAAAAGATGCTGATCTTCAATTCCAATTCAATGGACTGCTGGATGAGAGTCAGTGAGACACCAAAGACCCAGCCGTGCAGCATACTGGGTCTTGACATTCAGCACAATAACCCTTTGAATAGTAGGTTTTTTTTGGAATTTGGAGGTTTTTTTTCTCCCAAAATTCCAAGTCACTGTTCTAGAACTCCACTGCTTTTGATTACCAGTAGTGATTGTTACACCAACATTACGGCATTCAGTTAAGAACATTCTCATCACATATTTGTGATCTTTCACCTAAACCATTTAAAGAGTGTAGGTTTTTTGGAATGTTTTTTTTTCTTTCTAAATTCTGTATCAGAGTTCTAGAACTCCATTGCTGCCAAAGAGCAGTAGTGATTGTTACATCAGTTAAGAACATTCGTAATCTCACACCTTGCTAAATGTCCTCGCCAGCTGTGTTCATCAATCTCTCTGACCAATGAGGCATTGTGCTTACTGTAGACGACCGCCAAAAGTCAAATTGTTTTGCAATCAGTCACGAAGGATCAATGTGTCTACTTAGTGCCGAAGAGATGGGATCGAAATGCGAAAGTTTGCCTACTGTAGATTATCACTGTGCAATGGCGGAGATTCCTGTGGATAAGCACACGTATTGCGCAGTACGGTCTGTTGCTGCTAAACACAGACATAACAACAGCCGCTCACGCCAGGGTAATAGTCGTTGACAACCCCACGAGTTCTCATTCACGAGTGCGGAAATCGTGCAGTGTTATCTTTCGCTAAAAACAGTACTGAAGTATTGTTTGTTTTTCCGCATTGCCAGTAATAGCTCGTTATTTTTAAGCACATTTCAAATGACAGATATCCTCCTTTGTGCTTGAGTAAAGTCCCTTGGAAATTCTGTCCCTGTGACATGCATTGTGGTCGCGTCTCTCACACACACACACACACACACACACGCAGGCTTCGCTCTTCCTGAACGATCTCTCTCTATTGTCATCAGACACTGTTCCTCTTGCTATATTTAGCGAGGTCCTCTGATCATAAAACAGTATTAATAGAAGTGCGGGGTGGGTGGGGCGGGGGGGGGGGGGTGGTACAAAGAAAAACAGCTCTCGAGATAACACGGTGCTGGCGGGACAGCGGGGTGGGGGTGGGGGGGGGGTCTAAATCACGCTCAGTGCGGAACAGTGCGATATGTCAGGGTGTTCCAGAGCTTCCTGTTCCTCCCCGCGTTCTTTGCATCGCCGGTTTTCTATTGGACGCCGGCCAGCCGGCCGGGGCCGTGTGACATTGTTCTCCTGGCCCGTAAAAAAGGAAGGTGGTGGGCTGCCAGCGCGACTGACGTCCCGACTAAATAAGGCTCTAAGAGCGGGGAGAGTTACGGCGTCTGACGTCACGTGAAGTGACGTGATGTGACGGCTAGTTTTTTCGTTCGGTCACCGGACCGCTTTCTATGGCCGCGTCGCTCGCTCGAGTTTCCATGCCGACGCTCTGCTGACTGGCGACGGTCGCCATTTTTAAACATGGCTGACGACAGTCTCGGCAATGTGTACGCCCGGCGGCCGCCAAGCGACGTTCGCGTGAGGAAGATTTAAATCACCGACGACCTGCTGCTGGCGCTCCAGCAGAAAAGGGCAAAAAAAATAAATAAAAAAATCAAAAAAGGTCGTTGGCGGACAGGACTCAAACCTTGTCGTGGCGCAAAGACGTCCCCTTATTCCGGGACGTTTCTTTCCTTCTGGGACCGAAAAACATCCGTCCCGGCGAGATTCCTGCATTCTAGAGTTTGCTTTGTTCCGCAGACCGTTTATAAACAAACGCGTAGCCTCGTTTTGCGCCGGTGAGGCCTGGCCCTGACACCTAACACCTCGCACCGCGAGATATCGTTCCGTGCGTCGTCGCTCAGTCCTTGACGTCAGCAGCATAATGAATGAATGAAAGGGTTTTTAAAAATTTTAGGTTTTTTTTCTCCTCTTGTGTTCCCGCAGCTTCCTGTTACACCATACCGACCTGTGACTGATTGCGCAGTACCTGCCCTTTTCAACGCCAGGGCTCACCAGGTGTGAGTCACCCACCGCCGCCGCTGCGGTAGCTCAGGCGGCCGTGAGCGTACCTGCACCGAAAATCCTTCTTCGTTTGCCAAGGAAGGCGAGGAATGCGGAACGCGACCTGGCTTGCAGAGAGCAGAAACTATTTCAAAACTTCTCCTGCCTTTCCGTATCTGCTGAGACCCGGGGCGGTGGAGAGGCCCAGAGTCCAAGCATTCTTCCACCTCACCTGGAGCCAGAGGGCAGTACGCCTCACCTGTGCGAGGACCAGGCACTGCACTTAAAGGTTATGTAAGAAATGCTACTCCTACTGCTGCCGCGGCAACAACTACTACTACTACTACTGCTACTACCGCCGTTGCTGTACGAACACCAGGACTCATGTCTCATGGTGGGCGTGCTTTGCCGATGGGCCTGACTGATTCCTAACAAATCACAGGGTAATTATCCCCTAATACCTCACAGTTTGTCATCACAGGAGGTTCCGAGTTCTAAGAAAATCCCATCTGCCAAGTTTTTATTTTTTAATTTGGCTTCTTCGATTCCACCCGAATTTGGAATGTTCAGTTTGTGAACTATGTGCAGGCGTGCTCACACCCCCCCCCCCCCCCCCGCATGGTCGGCTCTCCTCCAAAAAAAAAAAAAACACGAGGTGTGAGCCAACTGCTTCTTTTCACACCGCAGCCACAAGCTACAGCACGCACGCACACACACACACACACACAGCAGAGCAGGAGGTGGAGGAGGCCCAGTCATACGCGTGCGCAGAGATCTTCAAACCTCTCCCTCACTACCTATCTTCCGCCATGACACATCTCTTCAGACTGTACCTGGACTAACTGCCACCACTCTGTGTATCATTTCACTTTAACCCCCCCCCCTTTCATGACACTCATGTTACATGTACCCCCATCCCAGCACTTTTTGGTAATTTGTATTTGTCCTACTATTGTAGCTTGTTCTTCTCCCTAGTTTGGCTTGGCATAAGTTAGGTCAGAATAGTGTTCACTGTGTGAACTGAACTGTGTCCTTGGCTAGAAATAGCTGTACGAAATGAGTATCGTACCTTATTGAACCTGTGTTTTGTAGTTGTCCATGACCATGAAATGCACTTTTTGTACGTCGCTTCGGATAAAAGCGTCTGCCAAAGTAAATGTAATGTGATGTAATGAGATCAAGCCACCGGCACCCAGACGGCTGACGTGGGTCGCCCGAGCAACACACACCGCTACCCCCGCCGACTGAATCCGTCCCACGTATCCCCGGGGCGATGCGAAGCCAGCTGTGCGCCACCCCCTGCTGGGCCGCGGGCCACGGTTGGCGCTGGCGCGGATTGGACTCGTGCGCCGTAAGCGACGCTTTTTACGAGTGAGCCACCCAGCACCCCCTGGATCTTGTTCGTTTAGGCAGCTGTCAATCATTTTGTGGGTTTGATAGGGAAAAGGTCTGCGGAACCGTAGAAACGTTCACGCCGTAGGTGCTGCGTAAGCTTCTCGCGGTGACCTTCAGTCCTGGTCCTGGCGGGCCTGGCTGGCTTTCGTTGTCACTCGGCGCTTAAATCGATCGATTAAAGCGGCCGACTACACAGTTAACTCACCCCGCCTGGCTTTCTTGAGCCTGAGTTTGGTTGCTGTTATTAAGGCGAAAAAAAAAAAAAAAACAGCAGACCCTGCAGCCCACTGTGTTGTGTTGTGTTGTGCTGTGCTGTGCTGTGCTGTGCTGTGTTGTTGTGTTGTGTTGTGCTGTGCTGTGTTGTGCTGTGCTGTGCTGTGCTGTGTTGCGCTGCGCTGCGCTGCGCTGCGCTGCGCTGCGTTGTGCTGTGTTGCGCTGCGCTGCGCTGCGCTGCGCTGTGCTGTGCTGTGTTGCGCTGCGCTGCGTTGTGCTGCGCTGGGCTGGGCTGGGCTGGGCTGGGCTGTGTTCATACTGGGTAATGTCCCATTTCTTTGACCAGTCGTTATGTAAATGCCTTCGATCCTTTAATTGCTCTCATTACACAATTCAGGCAACCAGCCGCAGCCACTTAAGACTTCTGTCTGGTTTTCAGAATGGAATTCGAGCACGTCCATTTTGGTTGGTAGTTGTTCCGCCAAAGGGAGTTTTGGGGCCATTTTGGAATGCACTGGACTGCTGTGAACATGTAGTAAAGGTGTCATGTTAAAATCTTCAGAGTATGAGCCTTATGTCTTATGCGCATGAACGTAATATACTTTGCATTTTTTATTTTGTTTTATTTTTGCGAGTGATTGGGGTCATGGTCAAAGTATTTCTAAGCGGTACTGAAGAATTTCTTGTACTATATAATATTCATACCTCGAACTTCAGCCTGATCTTGACATGAAAATGTTAGTAAACCAAGGGAATCGTACTCTTGTACCATTAACTTTTTTATAAGTGGCAAGTGTGACTCATTCCTGTTTAATGCTGACTTCTTGAATCGGTGATGTTAGCATAACTAATAAAGAGAATCTATTCATTGTGGGCTGCAATACAGAGCTTGAAAAGACTTGATTCATTCACCTACTTCAGGGTTCATACCCTGTTCAGATGGTTCTGATGGTGACTCCGAGGGTCATATCTTTCATATTCTAATGTCATTCAAATGTCACCATAGGTCACATCATTCATAGTTTATCATGCAGAGTATGAATGGAATCTGGAACGCTGACAGGTAATTGGCAGTATCCAGGAGCCCGAAATAGATTGTGAGCAAAGCATGCTGGGTAAGTTTTTGGCATGGCCCCGTAGATCGTAAGAGTCCCTCTCTGTGGTATAGCAGAACAGGTGACCCCAACTCACCCCAGCAGACCCTATCCTGGATCTTATTGGAAACTAGCTCTCCTAATTTAAAAAAACAAAATAAAAATGGCTGTATGAACTTGAACTTATTGGTCTATTCCTGACCTACAGTAACCGGGCCTATTCCTGGCCTACAGTAACCTTAAGAGGGAGCAAGTGCGAGTGGGAGGGGAGGGGAGGGGAGGCAGGATGAAATTGGGGATGACGGACTCTGAACCCGGGGGTCAACCAGGAGTCTCCAATGTCAGTCCCTCTGACGTCTGGCAGTGCTCGAGTTTCCCCGTCTCTGCTGATGCCAGTTCTGGTATACATATTTTTTTTTATAAAACACTCAGCACACATGCACAGGCAGCACGCAGCACACAGCACACACACACACACACACACAAACACACACACATAAACACACACGCACGCGCACACACACACACAAACACACACACACACAAACAGACACGCACGCGCACACACACACACAAACACACACACACACACACACGCATGCACCACCTCTGTTCACACACACTTTCGCGGTGCTCTAATTTTAGAACCTGTCATTTTCCCCTACTCGGCCCGTTGAGTAAACAATTTCGCTGGGTGATGTTAATTCTCCGTGAGGTCCCTACCTGCCTGCCTGCCTGCCTGCCTGCCTGCTGGAGGACTGACGTCAAGGGGCCGGCGAGAGTAAACATGGGCAGGGACCGCTCTCCCCGGCTCCTGCGTCTTCGCTCTGTTTGTTTTGTTTTGTTTTTTTTTTGTTTTTCAAAAAAAAGGTTACGGTCGGTCGTTACGGAAGCAGGAAGCGGAGCGTGAGTCACTGGATGGGAGAGGGAAAGTAGTTTGAGGGCTATGAATAGCCTGCCTGCCTGCCTGCCTGCCTGCCTGACCGGGCACTGCAGAGAACACAAGCACTTCACGCAAAAAAAAAAACAAACGTCTTTTTAACTTTGATTTGACCCCGCTGAACGTTCAGGGGCTCCTGGTTCGTCCACTGAAGAGCCCCTGCTGCAGCCGGGCTGATAACCCCCCCCCCCCCCCCTCTCCCCGCCCCCCCCCCCCATCCATGAGCGGATGTGGAGCCAAACTTCAGAGGGGAGGATGAGTGGAGAGGAGGGCAGCTTTAGAGTCAGGAGAGAGCTGCTGCCGTGTGTGTGTGCGTGTGTGTGTGTGTGTGTGCGCGTGTGTGTGTGCGCGTGTGTGTGTGTGTGTGTGTGTGTGTGTGCGTGTGTGTGTGTGTGTGTGTGTGTGTGTGTGTGTGTGTGTGTGTGTGTGTGTCTGTGTGCGTGTGTGTGCGTGTGTGTGAGAGAGAGAATGTGTCTGTGTGGTGTGTGCACGTGTGTGTGAGAATGTGTGTGTCTGTGTGCGTGTGTGTGTGTGTGTGTGCGCGTGTGAGAGAGAGAATGTGTCTGTGTGGTGTGTGTGCACGTGTGTGTGAGTGAGTGAGAATGTGTGTGTGTCTGTGTGCGTGTGTGAGAGAGAGGGAGAGAGAGAATGTGTGTGTGTGTGCGTGTGTGAGAGAGAGTGTGTGAGAGAGAGGGAGAGAGAGAATGTGTGTGTGTGTCTGTGTGCGTGTGTGAGAGAGTGTGTGAGAGAGAGGGAGAGAGAGAATGTGTCTGTGTGGTGTGTGTGCACGTGTGTGTCAGTGAGTGAGCGAGCGTGTGTGTGTGTGAGTGAGAGAGTGCGTGCGTGTATGAGTGAGTGTGTGTCTGCGCGCATGTGTATACATACATTCAGGCTGCTCCAGCTGCTGAGCGGTTCGATGTGTTGCTGGAGTCCCCTGTGCCTGCAGTCTGCTGTGGGTGTGTCAGGTGTGGTGGTGTGAGATGTGAGCTCTGCAGCGAGGGTCAGGGCTGTGTGTTCCTCTCTCTCAGCTGGAAGGCTGCCCGCCCCCCCCCCCCACACACACACACACACACACACACACTGAATGTTCCTGTCAGGCTCCCATACCAGCTGAGAGGGCCCTCAGTCTGTCAGCTGCATAACCCCCAGCATCTGTGGGCCATTTAGAACATATGAATTTCATTCATGCATCATGTAATCACATCTTAGCGTCTTCCATATGGGTCGCAGTCTCTCTCTCTCTCTCTCTCTGTCTCTCTCTCTCTCTCTCTCTCTCTGTCTCTCTCTCTCTCTCTCTCTCTCTTGCTCTCTCAATCCGTCCTTCAGGTTTCCCCGTAAAGACGCCTAAACGACGCTCACAATATTGCCGAAGCAGTAACACAGATCATCAAACACGTCAGCTCTTAACGTAATGAGATCTCCTGCTTAAATAAATATTAATCCTTTTCTAAATCTCCTCTCCTCACCCACTGTTTACCTCTCTTTATCCTCACCCTCTTCATACGTGTAGTATATCTACCTCTCTTTCTCTCTCTCTCTCACACACACACGCACTCCCTCCCTGTTCCGTGTACACAGTGAATGGCACCCTGCCCTCCTGGAGTCCACCCCACCCCCCCCCTCCTCTCACCTCTTGGGCTCCAAGGTGAAATTAATGATTTGTGCTGTATTACAATGACCCTGCTGCACACTGCAATAAAGGTCTGTCTTAACAAGTGTTTCAGTCTTGTAATGAGACTTAAAATCTGTCAAGTAGAAAGTATTAGTTTGTTTTAAGGTACTTTCCTACCCCCATTGGAAAATTTTGAAATGAGTAAAACTGTCTCACCTGAATGGCAGTAGTTTTTACTTATTTAGCAAAACAAATTAGAAATAGAATAGAAATAAAATTTTAAGTCCAAGACTAAAATACCTGTTAAGATTGACTCCTTTTTTTGGTTTTTGCAGTGCATGTGTTCTCTTCTGTGTAAATGTCAAGGTCACTGCGGTGAAAAGAAAGCTCTTATGTTTATGCAGTGAAAGGTGAATGTCCTGCTATCATTTGAACCCATTTGTTGGGGGGGTGGGTGGGGGGGGGGGGGGGGGGGGCAGGATTAATCGGGATAACGGAAGCAAAGCTTCTTTCTCCTGATGGCAGAAGTGAGAAAAAGCTCCGCCTGGTCATGGCAGGGTTAGTAATGGCCTCAGAGTCATTACGGTTAGAGTGTCGAAAAGGGGAGAAACGCACTGCATTTAACTGATTACGCCGAAAATGATAATTATATAGACGCTATTACATCACATGACGAGAAACCATAGAGACCAGGACTGAAAAAAGAAACCAAGAAAAATTCTGTCTTGGTGTGCATTTGGAGGCCTTTCTGAATTCTGTCCATTACTGTCACTGAGTATGTACCAGCTGTGTGTGTGTGTGTGTGTGTGTGTGTGTGTGTGTGTGTGCCTGTTTCTGTTTGCGCACGTGCGTCCGGGTGTGCCTGCATGAGTGTTTGTGTGCATATATGTGCGTGTGTGTGTACGTGCGTGTGGTGACAGCCAGTGTCTGTAACCAGCGTCTACAGAGGCTCCCACAGTCAATATTATTATCGCAGAATTAATTTCCGTAGAAATACACTGGCAGTGTTTTTTTTTTTTTTGCATCAAATGACTTCAGTGATGGTTAATCTTCTGATCGAGAGAGCGAGCGAGCGAGCGAGAAAGAGAGAGGCCTGCACTTCGGACTAGAGCTGACGGGCTACAGCACATGCTTTGAAGGGAAAGGTGAAATGGGAGAGCTAGCCGTGCTCCTGTCCTGTGTGTGTTGTGGGGGTAAGGGGAAGGGGGGGCGGGGGAGGGAGGAGTCTTCTTTCCCTCCACGGGTAACCCTAAACATTCCTACGGCCTTGTCTCACAGTAGCTGGGAATGGCAGCAGAGTGAGGGAACTGGCACGTGGGGGGGGGGGGGCAGTCAGCAGCTGACACAGGTTGGAGGGAGGAGGGGGGGGGGGGTGTTGTTTTGGAATTCCATCATGGGTCAACTCACTCCCTCACTCAGAGGAACCGCCCTGTTTGGTCAAACGCTGGTATGGCGACACTGCGATGGGATCCCCCATCCCAACACCATACGCCCCACCTCCCGTCCCCCCCACCACCACCACCGACATCCACACCCCCTCCCCCTCCACCACCACCACCACCAACATCCACACCCCCTCCACCACCACTGACATCTACACCCCCTCCACCACCAACACCACCAACATCCACACCCCCTCCCCCTCCACCACCACCAACATCCACACCCCCTCCCCCTCCACCACCACCCCCCCTCCCCTGGAGCGGTCTTCCTCCTCCCGGAACACCCCCTCCCCCCTCCCTTGTTTGTAACCATCAGCACAGAACACACACAGGGAATCTGGCCTCACCCTCAGAGGTGAGTCACTGCAGCAGCGTTGGGGGGGGGGGGGGGGGGGAGGGATGTTCCAGCCTCCCCCGGATTTGAATCCTCCAGAAGTCCTTTTTTAAGAACCCCACCTAGAGCCACGGTGTGCGGATCAGGGGAGGACAGATCCTGCTGTGGGGTGAGGCCCGCACGTCCGTTATGGAGACCTTGAGTCAGAGAGGGCAGGGGGGTGTGTGTGTGTGTGTGTGTGTGTGTGTGTGTGAGGGGTGTGTGAGGGGGTGTGAGTGTGTGTGTGTGTGTGCATGCGTGTTTGTGTGTGTGTGTGTATGTGTGAGGGGTGTGTGAGGGGGTGTGTGTGTGTGGGTGTGTGTGTGTGAGGGGTGTGTGAGGGGGTGTGTGTGTGTGGGTGTATGTGCATGCATGCTTGTGTGTGTGTGTGTAAGCACGTCCATGTTTGTTTGTTTGTGTGTGTGTGTCTGTGTGTGTATGTGTGTGTGCGTGCGTGTGTGTGTGTGTGTGTGTGTGTATGTGAGTGCGTGCATGTTTGTTTGTGTGTGTGTGTGTGTGTGTATGTGAGTGCGTGCATGTTTGTTTGTTTGTGTGTGTGTGTGTGTGTGTATGTGTGTGTGTGTGTGTGTGTGTGTGTGTGTGTGTGTGTGTGTGGTGTGTGAGTTTGCGCTGCATTTAGCGCATGTCTTATTCCCCCTCTGGGTGCTGCACGTGGTGTCCTGCGGCACAGGACTGTAGGGGCGGGGGGGGGGGGGGGGGGGGGAGGGGCTGGGGGGCGGGGTCTAGCTCCTCCCTTCGTCCACTGTCCCTGTCAGTGTCCCGGAGTCCTGGGTCACTGTGGGCCTGGGCCTCCACAGAGGAGTTCATCTCTTTTTTTTTTTTTTTTGGTTTGTTTGTTTTTTTTTTTTTGTTTGTTTTTTTTTCTATTTCACAGGCGTGTGTTTAATTTCAGCTCTGAGCGAGACGCACTGCTGGAGCCACCCAGACTCGCGTAGTCAAACGTCCAAGTCTCGCAAGTACACCGGCTAGTCTAGCAAATGAACTCACAGGAAAAACCTTTGGGGGTTACACTTGTTTCACTTGTTTCTCCCTGAACCTGCAAGTATCAGTTATTTCATTATTTACACTGCTTTATAACTTCGTGGCAAATACGCAGAGATCCAAAGATCCTTGGAGCAGAAAGATCAGTTTTTTTTACAGGGGGCAAAGTTAATCACGATGGCCACACATGAAACCCTCGCCTGCTCCAGAGGATCTGAAAGTGGACGGTCCCGCGAAGGGAAGCCATGTAGCGCTGTGATGTCACAGCCCATGATGTTTGTTTTTGTTTTTTTTGTTTTTTTTCGATTCTACAGAAGTCAAAAGGGGAACCCCCTCCCCCGTTCAAAAAAGGTAAGGGGGAAATAAAAGACAAAGTGAAAATTTCCCTATACGGGAGGGAAACTGCAAACGGAAAGCATAGGGGGCGGGGCTTATTGAAGAGACAGGAGCGGGAGTTCCCCTTCCTGACTTTGCACTGGGGCAGATGTCAGTGGTCTAACAAGGAAAAGGAAAATCACAACAGAGAGTGATGCTCCCACTCTGCTTCCTCTTTGGGCTTGCGGTGTGGGGGGGGGTCGGGGTTGGGGGGGGGGGGGGAGAGGGGGAGAGGGGGGGGGCGGGGGCAGTGTTGATGCAGGCAGCATGTCACTGCAGTCCCTTAGCTGCTCCGCGTTTAGGTTTGGTGGGCGGGGTGGGGTGGGGGTGGGGGTGGGGGTTGGGGGGGGGGGCGGGCAGTGCCACGCCCCCTTTTAGACGCCCCAGGAAGGTGACATGAGACAGTCTTTCTTCCTGTTTCAGCAGATTCCTGCCCACCTCTAATTCAATCGCCTACCGGAGGACAATTTGCAGCCCTCTGACCCTTAAACCCATTACCGAAGTGGGGGGGGGGAAGGGGGGGGGGCACAGCACCACACCACACCTGCTACCACGCTTCATGTACTACTGCAGGACAGAGCTGGCACTGGCTTCTTTCACTGGGCACGGGTGCAAGAATATAACCCCCCCCCCCCACCCCCCCTTTTCACTAGCCAAACAGTATCTGATCTTGGTGTTTTGCTGAATAACTCCGCCGTATTCAAAAGGCCTTACTCAACTGTTTCGATCTCTGCTCATCTCAACAGTAACAGTATCCAGTCGGTGGAACTACAAGCCCTGCAACAACATCATTTCCCAGGGGGCAGCGTCACACAGAAATTCATATACGCCGCGCGGATGCATGTAGATTGGCCCCCGATAAATTCGGCAACAGGAAATGAATCCCGTCGTATCTGGTTTCTACTGTAAACACTTCCTGTTAAGACCCGCCGCTGATGTACACAATTTGTTACACGTATATCTACACATGCCCAGCACCTCACAGCTGTACCTGTACATCCTGGGCACGCTTTAACTCTGAGAGGCGTGGTTGTTTAACTGAGCACGGTGTGTGTGCTCAGGAGGAGAAAAGACTGGTCAAACATCTTTAAAAGCTGATTGTCAGTTGTAGTTATATGTGCCGTTTCGCCTTATTCTTATGTTTAACCTGTTGAAGATTATGTTTTTTGGAATGTTTTTTTCAAAATTCTAAGTCAGTGTTCTAGAACTCGATTGCTTTCAGTTACCAGTAGTGATTGTTGCATCAGCATTAGAATGTTCGGTAAACAACATTCTAATCTCACATTTGTGACCTCACACTTTTAAGGTTTAACCACCAATTAATGAGTCCATAATAAGAAACTGCTTGACTTAAAAAAATTATTTTTATTTATTTATTTTTTTTTTAAAGGACACTAGAAAATATAAAAATAAAACCCTTGAGTTTTAGTGCATGTACACACACAGGAGGAGCAGCTGTGTACAGTGTGCAGTAAGAGTGTGCAGTCTCTTCCCTGGCTCTCCCAGCCCTGCTCCTGACACACCCACCTGCTTGCACTCGCACTGCCGCACGCCCCAGTATCAGCGGGAGGCTGCAGTGCAGAGAGAGCTCGACACGTGTTCCGCACCTCACTGCAGTCCTCGTATCCTCACCCTGGGGAAGGGTCGGTGGCAGACTCCGACAGAACCGTGAGCGTTTCCGGGCAACGTAGTATTTGACTACGGTGCTTTCAAACCCCACATTTATTTCATTATTTATTTGCATAAGTTCTTTTTGGTTTTTTTTTTTCTTTTTTTCTTTTAAACAAATTTAAAGAAAAAAGTGGGTGAGGAAGAAACACAGTGTGTCTAGGACTTATCTAGGAGCCCCACCCAAACTGGGCTGAGACAGTCACAAGTGGTAGAGTACAGGCTAAGGGGGGGAGGGGGAGGGGGAGGTGGAGGGAGAAGGGGGGAAATGCTGCAGAACAGGCTGATTTGGGAGGAGAAGCACGGGGGGGGGGGGGAGGGGAGGGGCATCAGTGGTCACCTCCAGACCCTCCTGTCTACCCCTGTTATTCTGAGACAATTTAACCCTCCCTGACAACCTCCCCCCCCCCTCCCCCCCCAATCTTCCCCTCACTGAAACAAAGCAGAGGCTTTTCAGTAGTGGCCCTCTAATTGAGACAAGTGGGGGTAATTTCCCGGCTGAGTGTCTTGGCGGGGCTGGACAGGTACTCCGCTCTCCGCTCCGCGGCTCTGATCCAGGCCTGTGTTGACATGAAAGCTGACCCGTGCGTGACCTCCGGGACCTCCGCGGCCCTTTCCCACATTGCCCCCATCTTTGATGTTGACCGGAGGCCTTTCCCATGATCCCCTGGGTCAGGACCCTTGTGCAACCTGAACCGTGCGGTGGTGGGGGGTTGGGGGGAGGGGAGGCTACCTGAGGAAGGACCTCACAGAAGTGTCTGACCCAATCCTACTTCCTGCTTCTCAAAAAAAATCACATCCCCCCCCACCCCCCACCCCCCATCCTTCCTCCCTCCCTCCCTCCCCTGTTCCCTCATTGGGAAGTATTTCCCAAGTCCTGCTTTCCTGCTTAATTTAGTAACAGGGAGGTCAGGGAAGGAGCAGAGGCAGCGGGAGGCGGGGGGGGATGTCGGTTATTTCTCTCAGGTCCGATTGGCAGGAGGGCAACTGCCGTCTGCCCTCTCCACGTTAATATCTGAAAAGCGAAAGGAGGGAAAACAATTAGAGTTAGAGCTGCACGTAATGGCTGCCGCATTCTATGCATTTCTCCTGGTTACAGGAGCAAAGAACGTATCCAAGTACTGGACCCGCCCCCCCCCCCATTGTGACACGCTTCAGCCTGCGTCCAATGAGCCGCGTTCAACGGGGGCACGAGTCACGAGGGTCCAGTCGCCGGCGTTTTCCTCGTTAGGAGTCAGGTGACCCTCGCGCGGGTCGGTGGGGATAGCGGATGAAAGGGGGCCTCTATTTCCTGGCGGGATTGGCAAGGCGCGGCGGCTCGTTCGGGTCACGTGAGGGAGGGGCTCCCCGGAGAGGGTCACGCGAAAGCGTTTATGTGCGAAGCGGAGGGAAAATCAGGCCTCCGGATTGGCCGGGGACATCGTGTGCGGGGGGGAAAAGCCCGCTCTCGACTGGCTTCGGCTGGGGTTAGCTGAGGGGACTGCAGGGCGGAAAACCGGCTCACGTGCCGCACATTAAACTAAGGAGGCCGAATCTTTAAAAAAAAAAAAAAAAAAAAAAAGATTATTCTTCAGGAAACCAGTGTCCTCATTTGTAAAAGAGTACATTTTTTTTGCTCCAGTTGTGTTGTCTTATTGTCATTGAAGGAAACCAAAACCAACTTTAAAATTTCCATTTGCAGTTTTTTTTTTTTTTTTTTTTTTTACCTAGGTTTGTAAATTGAAAGTTGAAATTTTGGGTTTGTATACTGAGAGTAGAAACTGCAGGCATCTACTCCAGCTTTTGTTGTTGATTGCTGAGGGGAAGTGGTTCCGTTTGGCCTACTAACAAGTGGCAGGAAAAAGGCCACTGTTAAGACTTGGGGGGGGGGGGGGGGGGAAGCGCATACTTTGCAGTATAAAACGAGAAACAGTCGTTGGCTTCATTGTGCTGCAATAAAGCCATATATATTAAACAAGGTTTTGTCAGCTGGGTTGAGAGAGAAGCAAGGGTGGGGCTTCACATTAACGTTCCTCACATTCTTAACACATACCGTAGCCCTGTGCAGCTTGCATATCGTAGCAGCTGGGATGCTGGATGTCCTCTGAAGGAATTAAGGTTCTGAAGAAGTGCCGTGCGGTCCGGTACGATTGCCCGTCCTCCATCTCGCTGGGAGTCCCAGCCTGTAATCTTTTTGGGTTACGGGGGTCCCAGCTCTCTAACCGCCGTGCCACACTCTCACCCAAGTGACATACTCTGGGCCTTTCATGTGGCTGCCCCTGAGGTGCAGTAGCTGGGAGGCGCGGGTTCGAAAGAAGAGGCGCGTCGTCCGGCACTGTTTTTTAGTTGCGCCACCAAACCGCCTCGGCTAAAACCCGAAATTACAACGGAAACTATAATGGAGTTGTAATCACACATGGGGAAAAAGGGGCAGTTATGTATGGAAGCTGTGTTTTACCTAAAATAGACGTAGTTTGTGTTGTGTTTTACATTTTTTTGTTTTTTTTTTTTTTTTTTTTTTTGCAGTTTTGTTTCTCATTTTTTTTTGAATTTAAGTTTATGCAACAGCTAGGAAGGAAAATGTAGCTTTCCAGGCAGATGGATCTGTGAAAAAATTTGCACATATGCTTTTTTTTTTTGTTGGATATGCTGGCCCATTAGCTGCAGGGGACGGGAGCTAGCTCTAGCTTGTACCAGCCTAAACTGGTTTTGCAGAGCTGAGGGGGTCCCCAGGCTAGAAGTATTACTTTCAGTTTATCTTTGTCTCTTTACTTAACCTTTTTTCCTTCTTTTATGTCAACCTTTGTAGTCTTACAAAGTCATACATTCATAGGGTCCTTTTTTAAAGCGTTAAATGAAAAGGGGATACTTTCCTTTTAAACTATCTCATTTTGTTAATGTTTTCTTGTCGAGGGTCCATGTCTCCATTAAAACTCTCAGGCTCTTAACCTGTAAGGTGTAAAGTCTCATCCTCTGATACATACTGTTAATATGTGAGCCACCTAGGACCCGGTTCAGAATTTTCTTCATGTGTCGACCTACACAATAGTGTCTTTTATTTGACTAGTGTTGTGACTAATCTTTTTTTGGATGGGGGTTTTGGTGCTCTGTCATGGAAAATATCGTGGTCACTAAAGCTTAAATGCTTAATTTAATGCTTAATGCAGTACCTGTTTTTGGGAATATACGTCATATCTATAGTCATTATTCAGGGTGCTTCTCTGTACTTTCCTTAAAACCTGAATGCACCAGATGCTGCCGCAATAATAATCTATTCAAAACCTGCACGATGTAGTACACTCTCTCTTACGAAACACAGCCTTCCTCAAATTTTGCATGTTTATTCCATTCATATTACGTTACATTGCTGCCATTTGCAGACGCTCTAGTCCAGAGCGACTTCATTTATATTTATATTGCTACATATATTGTTTAATTCTGTTAACTATTCTGTTTAATATTCTGAAATGTGTCTGCATATTAAGAAGGCTAATCAGCATTGCGCTTTTATTTAATTTTTTTTTTTTTTTTTTTACGTGCTGTGTTGTGTTGCTTTCTCCATTGCTGTGCAGGCGGCCTCCTGTCTCTCTTAATTACTGGGAAATCTCCGTCAGTTACGGCGAAGCAGCTGGCCTTTCAGTCTACGCACAGCACGCTGGCTAATCCCAAAAACAACGGTTAGATCAGCCTTCTAATGACAGTCACAAAATGTTTTTTTTTTTTACGTTATGGCAATGATTATTGTCATAATCATTATTGTCTGTATAATCGTAACTACGAGAGGCGTCATTATTATATGTACTTTCATTTGAAAGACAGACTGACAGATTCCTGTCTGTGAGCGTTATAATCAAGTGGACCGTTCAGGTCCTCCTGCTTTGCTCATTTAGTGGGGATGAGCACTGAAGAGTGAGTAATTAACAGTAGGAAAGCCATTTAAGTGTGTTACTGGTTGTATATAAATTAAAGGTGATTCTCAAAGTGTTACGGTTTGGTCATCACCTTTTAGCCATTGACTTAGCAGGCCAAGGAAAAATAGTGTTCTCAGTATTGGTATATTGGCCTGTGGACTGGTCTAACCCTCTGGACAGGTAGGTCTTCTACAATGTTTTTTTTCCAAATTCTTCATCAGTGTTCTAGAATTCCGTTGCTATCGGTTACCAGTAGTGATTGTTACATCAGCATTAGAACACTCAGGGCAACATACTGTATTTGTGTTCTCACACCGTAAATGGATAATTGAGCTACTGACCTACCGGGCATGCACTCCATCAAGATAGTATTTTGACAGGAAAGCTGTCAAACAGACAAGGGACTGCACAGGCAGTTTTCCCACTGTCATTGTTTGTTTGTCTCAGCCCACTTACCACATCGAATATCGGCAAACGGGGTCTTGGAACAGCTGTAAAGTTGATTAGGATGTCGCCTTTGATTTATTGGCAAACAAGTGTACTGGGAGGTCAGGTGGGATGTTTTTTTATGTGTGGGGCGGCGGGGGGGGGGGGGGGGGGGCTGTGTTTACACACAAGACAGTGAGGGTTTTGTGTTTACGTGGGAGTGTGTTGTGGAGACCTGGTGAACTTTTCCCTGTGTGGCGCTGGAAACATCGTCGGGGTATCAGGGATGTAATGAACCACAAGATGCGATTACTGTCCTCTGCAAAAAAGTACAGGTGTCAGGCCCATTGCTGTTACACAAAATAGTGCAGGGATAACAACGATACATCTTTTAATAGCTTTTAGGCATTTAAGCATTTTAGGCATTCTATTGGTATGATATGCCTGAAATATGCTCGTAAAAATACATTTTGTTTTAGAGTGACTTGCAGTGGATGTACACAGTTCACATCAGCAGCATGGACAGCTTGCTCTCCAGCGTCTGTGGCAGTGCAGCTAATGTGCACGATCACACTTATAGAATATAGCGCCCCGGTGGCAAACTAGTGCTGCCGTTCGCTGAACCCCGGAGGGTTTGGTGTTTTATGGCGAGCCGTGTTTAACTTAGCCGTCCTGTACAAAGAGACAGCCTAAACCATCAGACCAAGCGCGGCGATGAGCATTTACACCTGTGCAAATACGTCAGAGGGAGTGGGACGGCGAGAGGGACTGAGAGAGAGCCAGCGGCCTGGGCCTGCGTGGGGGGTAGCTGCGCAGACGGGTGGGTAGCTGAGCAGATGGGTTTGTGGTGGTGGATAACTGCGCAGACAGGTGGGTAGCTGCGCAGACGGGTGGGTAGCTGCGCAGACGGGTGGATAGCTGCGCAGACGGGTGGGTAGCTGAGCAGACGGGTGGGTAGCTGCGCAGATGGGTGGGTAGCTGCGCAGACGGGTGGATAGCTGCGCAGACGGGTGGGTAGCTGAGCAGACGGGTGGGTAGCTGCGCAGACGGGTGGGTAGCTGAGCAGACGGGTGGGTAGCTGAGCAGACGGGTGGGTAGCTGAGCAGATGGGTTTGTGGTGGTGGGTAGCTGAGCAGACAGGTGGGTAGCTGCGCAGACGGGTGGGTAGCTGCGCAGACAGGTTTGTGGAGGTGGGTAACTCTGCAGACGGTCGGGTTAGCTGTGCAGACGGTCGGGTTAGCTGTGCAGACGGTCGGGTTAGCTGCGCAGACGGGTAGTCGCAGGAGAAGCGGGCTCCCGCACCAGGCTGTGGGATGCTGGGGATGGAGCTCTGCTTGGGCAGGCTTAGGAAGGCCTCGCAAGAAGGAGGTTGCGGGTTCAAGTCCCGGCCAGCCCAGATCCTCTCCACGTGGAGCGTTCTCCCCATGTTCTCCACGTGTTCAGATAGGTTTCCTATGGGTGCTTCGGTTTCCTCCCCGCAGCCAAAAACATGCAGCTCGGGGGTCTACAGACGAAAATGACCCTTCCTGGCTAACTCTGGTACATTTACAGAGATTGCTATTAATGTGCACTGTCCCTGTCAAATGCACTAATAAATTAAATGAAATTGAAGCCAGCCTGTAGGCCGGATGCCAGCCGGGCAAAGGGCTTGTGGCTGATGGGACTCTGTGGTCACGTGACCAGCAGATAATGTTTTATCTCGGGGGTGACTGAGGCCCATGTGATTCTGAGTGGAGGAAAAAAAAGTTCACCTGTTGGAGGAGTGGCATGCTCTCCAGAGGGGGAAGGCTTCTGAGCTGGCTGAGAGAGGGAGCACATGGAGATTGGGGAATAGGGGCTGGTTTTTTTTGGATTGGTCAGGACAGCTGGAGTACTGCATGCCTGCAGGAGCAAGGGTTATTAAAAGATCGGGATTGGGGGGGGGGGGGGGGTGCTGCTTTTCGGCAGATGGGGCACTGTGTCGCTGTCACTCCGGTGCTCTGCTGATGGGGCATCCAAATATCAGCGCTCTACACGGAGCTTCCATTACACAGGCATGGCATAACGCTCCCGCGTCCGTGGTGTGACACCCCAGGTCACACTCCCGGTCCCAAAGCGGCCGCCCCCCCAGCCCCCCCCAGCCCCCTCGCTGACGTAAATGCCGGGAACACGAGGCCTCGTTGATGCCACCGCTATGTGGGGGGGGGGGGGGGGGAGTGGTCCCTGTTAGTGCTGGCTGGCAAGCCGGGGTGGGGGGGGGGGGGGGTTTGAGAGAGCGCTTGCCTGTCAGTGAAGTGATATGATCTGCAGCCCTGTGAGAGATCCATCACTGTCTGTGAAGGACAGGGCAGCGCCACTATCTGTGATTGGGCGATCGATGTTTGGGGACCAGGCAACTACGTTGCCACAGTCTGTGAGGGAGTGATTACAGTGTCAGTATATGAAGTGTGTGGTTACAGTGCTAATATCTGTGAGTGAGTGGTTATAGTGTTGGTATCTGTGAGCCAGTGGCTATAACGTTGATATCTGTGAACCAATCATTGTAGTGTTGATATCTGTGAGCCAGTTGTTATAATGTTGATATCTGTGAGCCAGTGGGTATAGTACTGCTATCTGTGAGTCAGTGGTTATAATGTTGATATCTGTGACCCAGTGGTTATAGTGTTGATATCTGTGAGCCAGTTGTTATAATGTTGATATCTGCGAACCAGTGGTTATAGTGTTGATAAATGTGAGCCGGTGGTTATAATGTTGATATCTGTGAGCCAGTGGTTATAATGTTTATATATGTGAACCAGTGGTTATAGTGTTTATATATATCTATTTCTCTTTTCTATCCTTGTGCTTTGCAAATAGCATTAGAGGGAATCTGTGTGTGTTTGTGTGAGTTGGGGGGGGGGGGGGGGTTCTGGGTCAAGCTACTTTTAGTTCAGGGGCAGCAGGGGGGTACCCTGGGAAGACAACTGGTCAGTGGGAGATCTCCCCTCTAATGCGGTTGGCATCTCCGATGATGTAAAGCGGCTTAGAGCTGGAAAGCTATACCGGTGCTATGACACCATCCATGTTAGGCCCGCTGATAGATGTAGGGGTCCTGTCCCCCGTGTCCATAACACAGGCTGAGATGAGCTCACTGGGATCCGGTGACGCACTCCTGCACAGGCCCTCCCGTGTGCCGGTACGGCCACCTCCAGCAAAGGTCGAAGGTTTAGGCGCCAGGGGGTTGACGTTGGTGGGTGGCAGGATGACCTCTGACCTGAAGTAGTCCTACTCGAGACCGATCTGACCATTTTTTTCTCTCAGGGTCAGAAGATACAGTGACAAAATGCTTCTGCTACCTCTCTGCCACCAGCCAGGCTACTTTCTCCCATGAGGCTCCTCTTCCTTTGATTGCTCCAAAAAATGGGCGACTTCTGGGAACATTGAATCATGGGAATTGTAGTAAAATACGCCAAGCGGTTATATTGGTCACGATTTGACTTTGCACCAACTCCTCCGTGAGACAGGGTACCTCTCGGTTCCAAGCTCTTCTCCTCTTCTCACCCTACCCTGCCATCTTTCTTCTCGTCCCCCTCTCTAAATATACACCCAGCAGCTGCCACGCGGCCCGTCATCTCTCCTGAAGCGCTGCCAGCAACTGCGAGCAGGTCCGTCTTCCCTTTCAGACTCTCTGTGTGAACCGCCCCCCCCCCCTCGCCCCCCCCCCGGCTATAATAAGCAAGCCCGTGGCTCATCTCTCATTCTCTCTATCTCTCTGTAGCTCTATCTATCTATCTCTCTCTCTCTACCTCTATCTCTCTCGCTCTCTATCTCTCTCTCTAAATCTCTGTCTCTCTACCTCTATCTCTCTCGCTCTCTATCTCTCTCTCTAAATCTCTGTCTCTCTCAATATTGTAATTGTTAAAAGCCTAGCTTCTCGTTTTTTTTCTTCTCTACTAGGCCATCGCCGACCGCTGTTTTGATTTCCCTTCTCTCTCACTCCCAGTCTCTCTTTCCCTCTCTCTCTCTCTCTCTTTCTCTCTCTCTCAGCCTCTATCTCTCAGTATTGTAATTGTTAAAAGCCTAGCTTCTTGTTTTCTTTCTCTACTAGGCAATCACTGACCGCTGTTTTGATTTCCCTTCTCTCTCTCTCTATGTCTCTCTCGCTCTCTCTCCCTCTTTCCCCCCCCCCGCCCACCCAACCCTCCCCCCCCCCCCCCCCCCCCCCCCGGTCCCGTCAGCCAGTTTAACAGGGGGCTCCCCTTGGAGGGCTCTCCTGATGTCAGCTTTTTCTGTCTGACTGTTTTCAGGTTTCAGTGTTGCTCAGCAAGACTGCAAAAAAAAAGAAGGAAGAAAGAAAAGAAATAACAAGGCTAACTGAAAACAGGACATGCCTATCTCGTACGTTATAACCTCACCAAAAACAAAAAAAAAAGCAGTGCGCTAAAAACAGGATGCAGAGTTCGACATTCCAATCCACCTACTGTATATCTGAATTGTGTCTTTCCCTGTTATAACTCTCTCTCTCTCTCTCGCTCTCTCTCTCTGTTACATCCCCCTGAACCATTTAAACGATCCATGAGAAAACGTAAGTGTGCCAACGATGTTTACGAAGACATTTAACGAGAGTACCCGTTCACCTTACGAGTATAAATGAACTGCGCAAAATGAATGGCAAGGCTCGTAATTATTGTAATTATGAAATTTGTAAACACTGATGTGTACTTTTGCTTCTGTCGTGGTGAATGGGCGTACGCATTCGATGGGTCGGTGTTCATTCAGCTAAACCAAGGGAAGGCGGACCTAGTTGGATCCCAAAACAGTAGTGAAACCCTCTTGAGGGGGGTGGGTGGGGGTGGGGGGGTGCTGGTAGGGGTGGAGGTGGGGGTGGTACACTCTTTTGACCTCATTTTGGCTGCATTCTCACGCTGAATTCACACGGTGAGAAGTTCTGAGGAATGTCAGCGATACTGAGGGGCACACAAAACAGTACATATAGTGCGGTCTGTAACACACAAAGACAGTAAACAATGCCAGGCACCATTATTTACCCGTTCTCGCCTTACACCGCTCCGCTGGGATAAAAAAGAAAAAAGAAAAATAACGATGTGTGCTGTGACCGTTGGCTTGTGGCAATAGCCTGATCTTATCGCCACGTCCAGTCAGGGACTTTAAGGATTAAAGTGGCGGATTTCAACTGTCAACCCGTTACGTCTAACCCAAGTTAGGGAAGCCCAAGCGAGGCTATCATATCTGGGAGAGAGGCATTCAACCAGGGGAGCGGTATGGGGGGGGCGGGGGGGGGGGGGGGGGGGGGGCCTAACTGACTCGGGGCTCTCCAAAAAATATTAGAACACAGGATTGTCTGGGGTGGTGGGGCCCAATGTGAGGTCTCTTCATGGGGACAAAAATCCCTGGCGACTCCTCTGCTTTCAAATCCCCCACCCAAACCCCCACCCCCCCCAAAAAATTTTTTTTTTAAATAACCAGGAACAGAGCACATTTGACTATAAGGGAGTGGCTTTATCCATTCATTTCTTTCCGCCTGGTATGAAAAACCCTTTTTATGCAGCAATAAATGTGCTATGTGTGGCTAGCTACATCTAGCCATATTCCTCAGAATGTCTTTAAAAAAAGTACATAGCCCAAACAATGCACAGTAAAGAAAATTAATGTCAGTAGTTAATATAACATTTGGCATTGATTTTAGCCAACCAGCAATTTTTTCATTTGCAGAAAAAAAAAATTGCATATTTGTTACTTTGCATGCCAGGAACCCAGTTTGACTAAAACACAAATTAAAGTAGAAGTGCACCACTTTATTATAACAGGCATGAGTCTTTTTAAGTTGATTTCATTCTATTATATTAAGTCAAAATCCACAGCATACATTGACACACTCCTCCTCCAGACAGAATAGCTATTTCCTATATGCAAGTATTAGTCAGCAGCCTCTTGTTTTGCCAACTTTTTTTAAACCATTTTTTTTAAATAAATAAATTTAAGTCTGCAGTTATACGGAACAGCTTTTTTGAAAATGCACATTTTTATCGAGCACGTGTTGATCTGTCTGTGAAATGCACGCGTGGAAATCGTAAAAATATCAAAGCCGCCTGCTCCATTCGGGGTTTTTCTTACGCGGGACAGACTGCAGACTACACCCCAGTGAGTAACTGCCTCCTCCTCCTCCTCCTCGCCTTGTCCCAACAAGAGCAGGACGGGGCAGGGGCACATTCCTGAACACTGATGTCACGTCAGACCTCGCATTTTCTTCGGAGAAACACATACCAACGTCCGTTAACGACGGTATATTTACATATAGTGCCGTCTGTAAGCTTTTTTTTTTTTTTTTTTGCAATCTTTGCCATTTTGGCCCTGTAATCCAGTACATTGGATTTTAAATGAAACAGTGAATTATGAGGTTGCAGTGCAGACTGTCGAATAGAATTTTAGGGCATTTAGATCCATGTAGGGATTACAGCCCTTTTTTATACAGTCCCCTGCCCCCCCCCCCCCCCCCACCACCCCCCCCAATTTTAGGGGACCAAAAGAAATCGGACAAATTAACATAATCGTAAACGATGTCCGCATATTTAGTACTTGGTTGCAAAACCTTTGCATTTGACGGCTGACTGAAGTTTGCAACCCAAAGGCATCGCCAGACTCTGCATA
Organism: Anguilla anguilla; assembly: GCF_013347855.1. NCBI lineage: Eukaryota > Metazoa > Chordata > Actinopteri > Anguilliformes > Anguillidae > Anguilla > Anguilla anguilla. The sequence goes on from NC_049211.1 coordinate 5,084,347, forward strand.
TCTTCGCTGGTGATGCTCTGCCAGGCCTGTACCACAGCGATCTTCAGTTCCTGTTTGTTTCTGGGGTGTTTTGCCTGCAGCCTTGTCTTCAGCAAGCAAAACGCTTGTTCAGCTAGATTCAGGTCAGGTTGGCCCAGGAAAAAACTCCTTGGTTGCTTTAGCAGTGTGTTTGCGGTCATTGTCCAGCTGCAAGGACAGGCACAGCACTCTGTACAATGAGTTTTGAGGCGTTTGGTTGCATCTGAGCAGTTGTTTTTTTTGCACGCTTCAGAATCCATCCTGCTGCTGCCGTCAGCAGTCACATCATCAATAAAGACAAGTGGGCCAGTTCCAGTGGCAGCCATTTATGCCCAACCCATAATACCACCTTCACTATGTATCAAAGATTGTCCATAAGGCTGTTCCAGAAAAAAAAAGTGCTTAAGTTTCTCTATGGTGATAGCAAAAACATATTTTTTTAAATACCCTTTAATAAATGCAGAGAATCTGTACTTTGACCGCACGTGAATTGTTTAATTACGAATCTAAAATTATATATATATAGGCCTATATGACGTGCAGAGGGAAAAGAATGGACTGAAAAGAGGGTTAGAGAGGGGTGCGGGGGGGGGGGGGGGGGGGAATCATTGTGACCCGTTCAAACAGTGATATGCGCGGGAAACAAGAGGAGGAGGGGGGTTAAGCGTAGCCTGTTATCTCCTCTTTCCCACATCCTGCAGCCGAGTAAAAACGCGGCCACCCAATTTGAAAGAATGCCTGGTATGCGCCTACTCTCAATAGAGCTTCGCAGGCGGAGTCGGTTAGTATTGTTCGCGCAACTAAATAAAGCAAATAGCTGTCAAATAGGGTATTAAATCGCCGCGTTTTAATTGAAAATAATGAGCTTGTGCGTTGCACTGATGACCAAATACCCAAAAATGTGTGTCTTCGGTGAGGTTTTGCCGCTGAAATACGAATACTTACACACACCGTAAAGCCGAGTCTGCGCTCAAAGAAATTGGCTTTATTTACATGTAAAATAGGCGGCGTGGGAGTGTGATCGTGTGAAGTGCAAGCGAGTTACTCTGTTCTGGGGTAAGGTTCATTGTTACTATGTGCACACACCCTATTTCAACGGTAGCAGGCTTGGAATTTACTCCAGGTGATAAACCAATAATTAAAGCCTTTTGGCGCATTATGAGTGAATGTGGCATGCACACCTATAACTGTAGCCTCAGCTAGGAAGGCAACACGGTAAATGTGTTTTGTTTGTTTGTTTTTTTAAATGTAAAACTTAATTACTAAATATTCCAGCATATATGACGATACCATACTGCACAGTGTGTACATTTACCCCATTGAGTTAGGTAGCCTAATTAAATAATTTGGCTATCGATTATTATTTAAAAGGGGATTATCTGGCTTTTGCAAAGCCGCAGGAAAGTTATGCACTTTAGTGTGAATAATGTGGACTATGATAAAACGTCGATCTGGGTTTGGTTTCTAAATTCACTGAACGTAGCAAACGATTAAGCCAAACGTCAACAATTACTGGAAATGTTAGCCTATTATTTGCAAGGGCTTAACTTAAATTATAGGAAACATGTTCATGAATTATTTGCTCGGGCTTAAATTTAAATGATAGGAAACGTGTTAATGAAATAGCAGCCTACTAACTTAAATACATAAACCCTCTGCAATCAATAGCACTTGTTCTCCGCTTGGAGGGAATTTGCACATCATCCTTCCTACAAAGTAACCAAAGGACCTCGCATCCTTCCTCCTCGCAAACTTCAGACGCTGAGTTTGTTCTAAAGAAAAAAAAAATATTTTGGCGCGTTTTAATTCCCGCCACGTCAAGTCTAGCCGGTTATTCTTCTCTTTATTTTCATATGTGATTGGCATGTGTGTGGAAGCCCAGTGCTGCTTTTCCATTGGTTCAGGATAAAAGGGGGTGGAGAGAATGGTGACGAACTGGAGACCTCTCCTTTACTACGGATATATAGACAGTCTTGCCGCCTCAACGACGTTTCAGTCCTTTGCCGGTGTCATTGTGGATGCAATACAACGGCAAGACTTGATCATTATTTATTGATGTTATATTTTGTAATTTATTTTCAGGATTAACTGTATTCTCTACTTGAATTTTTATTCGGGATATATTTAGCGGCGATACAGCTCGCTAGTTATATTTAAAATACAGATCCGCGGACTTAGCCCTCGCGTTAGCACGCTAGCTGGATGAAAAGCGATATCTCTTGTTTATACAGCGTGGATCCATAGCACTGTCACCGGAGACGTACAACGCCGAAACGCCAAGGCAAATTGGAATAATTGGACATATCTTTTAGGATTTTACTCGGGGAAAAAGGAATGCTGCTCTCCAAGCTTAACTCTTTTGCTCACATCTCAACCGTGGATATGCCGGCGAAAATCCAGCTTCAAGTTCAACAAGGTTAGCGGAAATGCTACATTTGGATTTGTCGCTCACTAGTTTGCCAGCGTAGGCTATTAACTGTCTGTATAGTTACGGGGTGGAGGACAGCCATTTGTATCGACCACATTCGGCGCCGTTTTGCATGCACGGCGACTGATCTTGGAACGAAAATGTAGAGGGTGTTGTTAATCTAATGTTTATTTTTTTATTCTCTTGTGCACAGTGAAAGAGAGGGAACCGTTCGAGAAAGTTTACCAGGTCGGCGCTGTGTTGGGCAGCGGCGGGTTCGGCACGGTGTATGCTGGTCTGAGGATTGCTGACGGAGCGCCGGTAGGTTTTGATATGCATGTATGTCTAGTTAGCTCTGTGATTCCAATTTCCAAATAAGCATACTACGCGTGGAAAATTTTATGTGTTACCTTTTTGTTCGATGTTAAAGTTGATCTGTTGATAGGCGACCAAAGGCTTATTTTATTTGCATTTTTATTCTCAGGTTGCCATCAAACATGTGGCGAAGGACCGGGTGTCCGACTGGGGAGAACTGGTAAGGATACATTGATTAAACCAATTTTCTGTGGTCATCACGCAGAATGACTTGTATGAATGTTACTAATTGCATTTTTTTATTTTGTAATTCCAGCCGAACGGTTCTCGTGTTCCCATGGAGGTTTTGCTCCTGAAGAAGGTTGGCACGGGTTTTCGGGGTGTGATCAAGATGCTGGACTGGTACGAGCGCTCAGATAGCTTCATCATAGTCATGGAAAGGCCAGAGCACGTCAAGGACTTATTCGATTTCATCACGGAGAAGGGCGCCTTGCCGGAGGAGCTGGCCAGGAACTTTTTCCGTCAGGTTCTGGAAGCGGTTCGGCACTGTCACAACTGCGGCGTGGTGCACAGAGACATCAAAGACGAGAACATTTTAATCGATCTGCGAACGGGCGAGATGAAGCTGATTGACTTCGGATCCGGGGCGCTGCTCAAAGACACTGTATACACCGATTTTGACGGTAAGATCATTTTATATTCGGAAGCATTTCACACACCGAGGGGTGAAAACCATATCGTCCAGCGATTATATGTTAGTATTCACGAAAGTGCATTATTATAGTCCGTCAATATATTGGTTAGCTACATCAGTTCATTTGCACCATGTTTGTATGTAGGCCTGGTTGTATGGTGATTTTTTTTTCCTTCCGTGGCGCAGTGTTGACATTCGCCTGTTGGCCGTGCACGCCTTTCCCTCTCGTGACATTGAAAGATTTCAAGCGAAAGAGTTGTTCCCATATAATATTTATATATTCTAGAAAATAGGGAAGGCTGTTTTCCCAATTTAAAAAAAATAAAAACAAAAGTCGCAATTTGATGGTCTGACCTGGCAAACTGGTCGACCGTGAATAGGGAGTGGCTAATATGATACAAGCTAGCGTTAAGTCAGAAGACACTGGAATGGAATTTTAGGTTGGCTGTTTTTTTTTCACAAGCATCAATAGTCCGAAAATGACGTTGATCGAAGTATATGAGACCCGCAATTTTTGCCCTTTGCCTTGATGGCTTAAAAACGTGGCAGAAAACGAGCCAGCTTCGTTTGTAGCTATTTACTGTACGCAGTTGTGAACCGGCAACACCCGGCTCGTCACTTGCCGAGAAATTGCACTGTGTAACTAGCCAGCTAGCTCCCTAGTATCCATTGTTGGCTGCGTAACGTCTGTTTCAAAACAAAGATACCCCCACCCCTCTCCGCATGTGACCCGAACTCGGCAATGTTACCTAACCAGATTTCTTCACCTCTTTAGTTTTTTTTTTTTACAACATTTAATTTATTCCGTGTGTAATTATTACTTAACGTAGGAAACACCAGTTTTGTGTAGTATTCTAGCGTGTACCGTGGTTAGCAAACCTAATAGTTAGCTATTTTGAAACGTGAGCCTGCCCCCCCCCACACACACTCCCCCACACCTAGTCACGAGCCATCTTGTTGGGGAGCCGCTGACCTGATGGCGATCTACTAGTTTCGGGTTTCGTACTCGTAGATTATTTTAGATTATCTGTTGAGTTAGTCGTATATGTTATGCACAAATCGTTTTAATCATTTACGTTGTTGGAAAGGTAGCGAGTTAAATCAGAATCCAGCTACCGTGACACGATTACTACGGGGAAAATAATTTGTCTTCGGCGATAACGTTGACGTTTAAAAAAAACAAAAACACTCATCGTTCTTGTGATTACATTCCGTATTATTTGATGGATTCATAAAACGTTTCGCTTGTGTGCGACGACGGGTGTCTTATTTGGACCGGCACGTGAATGTAAATTGCGTAGCGAGCCAGGGTGCTGCCTTTTGAGGAAAGTTGCGGGTGCGTGCTCGGAGGTTTGGCGCCCCCGTTCGGCGGGAAGCTGCGATTTCTACAACTCAAAGTTTGTAAACAATGTCACATGGCAACCCCAGCCCCCCATAAGCGCGCACACGCACACCATCACGCTCACGGGCGCATGACTCGGCAGGGAAAATCCGCTGAGCGTTCTGTAACCAAACAACCGGTCACCATGGAAGGAAAAAAAACAAAACAATTTATTATGTTTTATTTTTTTAATGAGAAATTAGATTCACTTTTTAAAATCTGAAAAAAATCTGATTGTTGGGTTGGATGGTTTTGTGTATTCAGTATACGGTATTCTGTGGTTTAGACTCTTACGATGCATTTTTTTTGTTTTTTTTTTGCAGGCACTCGAGTGTACAGCCCACCGGAGTGGATCAAGTACCACCGGTACCACGGGCGGTCCGCGACGGTGTGGTCGCTGGGCGTGCTGCTCTACGACATGGTGTGCGGAGACATCCCCTTCGAGCAGGACGAGGAGATCCTGAGGGGCCAGGTGCTGTTCCGCAGGAGAATCTCCACAGGTGAGCCCCTTACCTGCGATCGTCATCGTTTCACTCGCTGTTTCAGCACGCCAGGCTCCGCCCCCATCTCCCACCCCCCGTCGCTAACCGCTAATTCCCCTTCCCTCTCCGCAGAGTGCCAGCAGCTGATCAAACTGTGCCTGTCCCAGCGGCCGGCCGAGAGGCCGTCCTTCGAGGACATCATCAATCACGCCTGGATGCAGGACGCGTCGGCCCCCGCGGAGTCCACCGAAATCCGGCTGCACAGCCTGAGCCACGAGCCGTCCGCCTTCCCCGCGTCCAGCAGCTAACCGCGCGCACACACACGCAAGCACGCGCGCCCGTGCCGGCACAGCCGGGAGCCCGAGCAGGAAGCGCCGGGCCCAGCACCTCCCCCCACTGATGACAGGCACCACGCAACCCTTTTTATTTTAGTTTTTACACATTTTTTTAACTTTTTTTTTTTTTTGCACGAAGGCCTGAATTCAGTGACATTGCCGCGGCGGGGTCGCGGTTCGGCGGTAAAGCCACCGGCCGCAGGCCCGGTAACCCCGTGGGGGTCCCAATCGCGGCGTGAGCCTGGGCGCCACGGTGGTCGCCGGGCGGGGCAGCGCGGGGGCGGGGCAGGGGGCGACCCGTCGCCTTTTTCTCCTTTTTTGTCCTTCTGGCTGAAGAGGAGCCGTCCCCCGCAGTGACTGCAGGGACCTCGTCTCCCTCTCCTCCACGCGGGCACGCTGTCACATGATGCAGAATGGACCAATCCCAGCCGTGAGCCGCTGAGTCTGCACCGCCCACACAGACAGCCTGAGCTGTCCCCCCCCCCCGCCACGGCTATCCGCCCCGCCCCCCCCACCGGCGTCGGGGCTCGGAGAGAGAACTCAGAGAAGAGAAAACACACGTCACGTTCTAGCACCGGACATTTCTCCTGCGTCTATACTAGTGCCTTCCATGTGAGTTGCATCGTCGGGGACTGAGGAAAATACTTGAATTTTGAAAAGGAGAAGAAGAAAAACAGGAAAAAACAAAAAGATTGCTGTTCTGTAATCGCTGACATCACTCTGTTCCTTAACCGGACTTTTCTTTAGGCTTCCGTCTCACTAACTGGCCCCCGGGGGCAACCTCTGCCCCCCCCCGGCCTTACACACGCGTCGTCAATAGCAACCGGAATAACCTCCTGACGAAATTGTGCAAACTCCAACTGAAATACTTACCTCACGCTGGCGGCCATCTTGGCCTCACCTCTCCACCCCTCGTTTCCATAGCTACCACTCACGTAGTCGTGAATGCACACAGCAATGCAACCACAATAACAGAATAACTACATTCGTGTTCTAAAGTATGTTCTTTTTGTTAATTTTTGTACATATGTACATTTATTTGTCATACTATAAAATTCCGAGATGGAACGGTTGTAAAGATATTTATTTGTCTGACTTTTTGCGCTCATACAAAAGCAATGTGGGATTATTTATTTATTTAAAGAGAAATAATTTTTTGTCAGCAGTTTATTTCATTCCACACTGTTATTGAAGGGCCCACAGATTATTTAAATCTATTTTTAACCATATTTATGGCTTAATTTTTTAAAAGACAATTTATGTGTGTAAATAACCTTCAAAGCACTTCTGTTTCAATGCATGGTGTATTGAATGTCTACTGAAATGGTAAAGAAAACTTGTTTTTTGTTTACCTATTTTTAAAAGAAAATGTCTGCTGTGCATTTGTATGGGTTGCGAATGTCCCCTTGTAAATACTGTGTTCACTAGCAGTTGCATGATTGCAGCTTGGATTTTTTTTTTTCATTCATTTGAATTGGATTAGAATTGTAAATGAATCCTAGAATCAAAATTATTTTTTTATACAATTTCAATAAATATTTTTTTTAGCCTTAACCTTCTGACTCCGGTGGTTTATTCCCGTTTCTCCGTCCCCCCCCCCCCCCTCACGTCCCGCTGTTCACGTGTATTTTCACGTGCTGAAACTGAAAGTGTTTAAAACATAAAACCAGGAAGGTGGCCAAACGATGGTCCTATTGATCCATATTCCAGTGGAATACTCTTAACACCAGGGTTCTGCAGTCCCAGCATCCTCTCTGTTCTGGATGAGAGGAGGAACCGTGTGACGGGGGGTGGGGGGGGGGGGGGGTGCTTGTTATGCAGCGGCATCCTGCCCAGCTGAGCGATGAAGCAGAAATGAGGACTCTCCAGACACACACACACACACATATACGCACTCACATACACATGCGCACACACACACATACATACTCACACATACACACGTATGCACTCGCACACACATAAAAATGCACACACACACACGTAACAAAAAAAGGTGTCCTGTTCAGCAGAGATTCCCTCTGAATAAGACCGAAAGGGTGGGGCGAATTCAGCCACAATTAGCAGATGTGGGCTGTGGGAGCCAGACGTGGGACAGACCGGGTTAACGTCTGTCCCTAAATCCAGTTATCAACCCGTGATTACACTCTTAGGAGCTTACGTGGATAAAAGTGTCTGTGTGTGTGTGTGAGTGTGTGTCTGTGTGTGTGTGTGTGTGAGTGTGTGTGCATGCGAGTGCATGTGTGTATGTGTGCGTGTGTGCGTGCGTGCATGCGTTTGTGTGTGCGTGCATGTATGTGTTTGTGTGTATATGTGCGTTCGTGTGTGTGCATGTATGTGTTTGTGTGTATGTGTGCGTGTGTATGTGCGTGTGTATGTGCGTGGGTGCATGTATGTGTTTGTGTGTATGTGTGTGTGTGTGCACATGTATGTATGTGCGTGTGTGTGTGTGTGCGTGTGTGTGTGTGTGTGTGTGTGTTTCTATATCATGGTGACCCATGTCAGCTCAGCCTGCGAGCGTTGCTACTTAGCGGTAGAGCCAAGGAGGCGCTTGGCGGGCTACGTATTAGCGCTGTGTATTAGCGCTGCGTGTTAGCGCTGCGTGTTAGCGCTGCGTCCGTCTGAACGAACGGGAGGAGATGGAACACGCGACAGAGGTAGATAGTAAAGTCAGCCCTTTCTTTGGGGGGGGGGGGGGGGGGATAGGGCGGACCACGGCTTTTGCATGCAGATGAAAGCCAGACGCTTGACGTCAAACTACAGCACAGCTGTAGCTGGAACACTGTGGAATGCAGTGAGAGTGTACAGTAACAGGAAAGCAGGGTCACAGTGGAGCTGAGGCTGGAACACTGCGGGATGCAGTGAGAGTGTACAGTAACAGGAAAGCAGGGTCACAGTGGGGCTGAGGCTGGAACACTGCGGGATGCAGTGAGAGTGTTCAGTAACAGGAAAGCAGGGTGACTGTGGAGCTGCGGCTGGAACACTGCGGGATGCAGTGAGAGTGTACAGTAACAGGAAAGCAGGGTCACAGTGGAGCTGTAGCTGGAACACTGTGGAATGCAGTGAGAGTGTACAGTATCAGGAAAGCAGGGTCACAGTGGAGCTGCATCAGTCAGCTGTGCATCCCGCTCCTGCTGGCCTGGGTCCACCCCTGCTGCAGTTTAAAATGGGTGTAACATCACCGAGGGGAAATTAGCCAAATGGATTTTGTGTGTGTGAGTGTGCGAGTGTGTGTGTGTGTGTGCGCGAGTGTGTGTGTGTGTGTGTGTGTGCGAGTGTGTGTGTGTGTGTGTGTGAGTGTGTAGGCATGTGTATGCGTGTGCGTGAGTGGGCTGTATATGTGTACGCATGTTCATGAGTGGTCGTGTGTATGTGTATGTGTATGTGTGTGTGTGCTCGAGTGGGTGTGTGTTTGTGTATGAGTGTGCAAGTGTGTGTGTGTGTGTGCGATAGACAGAGAGAGGCTCAGAGGTGTGTGCTTTGCATGCTCTTTGATGCGTAGCTGGGAGAGGGCATGCATTTGTATATGCACTTGTGCCCGTGTGAGAATGCAGCAGCTTTATCAGCTCCAAGTTCCTTCTTAATCCTACAAGCAGGGCTGGCCCAACTCTCCCCCCCCCCCCCCCCCCCCCCCCCGCTCCCCCCCCCCCCAGGACTGTGTAACCTGGTCAGAATAGGACAGGTTGACAGGACGGGGTGGGGGGCAGGGGTGCGGTCATATTTTTAAGACCCTTTGGCAGAGCCAGCTGCTCTCTGCAGTTGTTTAGGACCACAACCATCCCTGGGCCACACAATGCAGATCATATTAATTATGCTGTATTCACAGGGTGCTGTTCCTGCGTCGGTTCCCAGTCCACGATTGCTGACAACCCCCCCTACCCCCGTGCCCCTCAAACCTCACCCCCCCCCCCCCCCCCGCCCTCCGGGGTTCAATCATGATCTGGACCGCCAAAAGCCTAAAGCTTGCACTGCCCATTGACATTCTTCCAAACCCTGCTCACTACCTAGTTTAAAAAAATAACGATATTGTTTTTTGCAGCGCATGCATTACCATGTATATTCAGTACATGCTGACACACTCTCGTAGAAATGCACATATCCATGCACAAGACAGGTAGATTTTTATGCACGAATACATGCTCTCACACTACTGCAGAATGCTGTTGTGTGCCAGTCAGCAAAAACTGGTTTTGGTGTAGAAGTAACGGTGTGAATCTGATGTGTGGTATCACTGCTGGGCATAGAGTGCTGGTTGAGTTCTTCATCTAACATGGTTTGCCCCTAAGGTACTTATACAAGAGAACAAGAGAGAGAAATGTATGCAAATATTTTTAAAAAACTTGGGATAGTTGAGTATTCAAATACACCTTTTTTCCTTTAAAAAAAAAAAAAAACTTGGCATTTCCAATCCCACCACAATTTGGAGCTAATCGCAAACTAGTATGTACAAGCCTGCTGATATACGCTTGACGACAACTTGCGGTTCTCCTGTGAAATATGTGAAATATGTGAAATATCCCCCCAATAATAACAGCCCCCAGTGATTTACCTTTTCGAGATAGCAAATTGAAATTGAATTCATTTTTTTCCTATGAGGAATACCGCCATCAATCTTCAAAGAGCCAAGGTGTGACGGGTGGCGCATTTAAACGGTTGAAAAGGTTTTTTTTTCCCGTCTGCGTCTTTCTGCAAAGACAAAAGCGGATCCCCACCCACAACGGAAGCCATTTTGTTTTTATATTTAGAATGGAATGCTCCCGTTTCACTTTTTAGCTGTAATGGAAAAAATGTCAGCCGTGCCATGTCATCGCTTAACTCAGAGCTGAAGGAGTGTGACCGCAGTGTGACTTCAGGTTTTGGTGAGCAGGCCCATTGCCCAGGTAGCCAATCACGGTGGCCGTTGGCACTTCCAGGTAAACCTACACTATGTCTTTTAGGCTTTGGAAGAAAATGCCAGTTGAGTAATGTTTTGCAGATGTTCTGGGTTTTTTTTTTTGCGTCTGGTTTCACCCTTTCGAGACGTTCACTGCGACTCTAATGTAGGTGTGCTGGAGACACGGAATCAGCTCTGGCCCCACATTTGGCTCCGTGCACTTCTGTGGAATGTGCGGAAGAGTTGAATTGTGGGTGACGGGTTGAGCTCGGGAGGGGGGGGGGGGGGGGGGAGGATGAATTGATTGTGAGCAATGAGGTCCTGGCCTCTCCGCTGGTGCGCTGAGCGGTGTGTTTGCGCTGTGAGTCTTCCTCAAAGGGCTGGCACCTGTGCGCCGGTCAGTGACGCACTTCTTCTCCAGATCTCAGGTGGAGCTCAGCTCATGCAAAAGCTGTTAAAATGAGAGTCAAATTAGGGCGAGAGATTTCCATACCCATCCTGTGCATGACTCATGCGCAAGCCCATGGAGTAGTAGTGAGATGCTTTAAAGAGGTTAAATAAGACGGATTTATAACCTGGAAATCGAACTCTCTTTACTTTTTTTATATTTGTGAAGGACTGCGTTAATGTATGTTGAGCGCTAATGTAAATGCGCTGTATTTCTGTTTGGAAAGGGTGAAAGTACACTGCATGGCCAAAAGTATGTGGACACCTGACATCCAAACATCTCATCCAAAACTATGGGCATTAATATGGAGTTGGTCCACCTTTTGCCGCTATAACAACCTCCACTCTTCTGGGAAGGCAGACCCACAGGGTGTCCACATACTTCTGGTCATATACTGTATGTGCCACAATTATAGAGAAATCCACAGTTTTGCATTCTTCGAAAGAAAAAAAAAAGTATTGCATGTTTAATACGTACACTATGGTGCGCTGTATGCAAAATCCATACCTTACATAATGTGACAAATGTGCACGAATGTAAATGTGAACAGCAACCTGGCGTAATTAGAATGGCAAGCTCACCATCCCCTTTAAGTACGAGGGCAGTGCATGTCTGTGTGGCCACAACGTATTTACTATCGCTTTTAATTACCGGGGGGGGGGGGGGCGGGAGGGGGTAACGAGCTCTCAAAGGCAGATAATTAAAAGGAATTAACGAGTTTTATTCGCCCTATCGGGGGGTGTATTTCACAGTGAGTGGAGACTGCGGCCCATTAGTCTGTGTTTTGGGGGCTGGGCTGGGGAGCGTGTCAGCAGGATGGGGGGGGGGGGGGGGGGGGGGGGGGGGAGATTTACGACTTGTAGGGCTTGTATCTTCAGTGCGGTGTGAGAAGGGAGCAGTCAAAGCCGTGTTCTCTGCTCCATCCCCGAGTGTAATTATGTTCTCTGTTCATATTCAATTACGCCTCACAGACATCCGATTGGTCGTTTAATGCCTACGATCACAATGCATGCGATTATTCACCTACTGTCACCTACTGTCATCATCATCATCCGGACGGAGTGTAGCACAGTGGGTAAGGAACTGGGCTTGTAACCGAAAGGTCGCAGGTTCGATTCCCGGGTAGGACACTGCCGTTGTACCCTTGAGCCAAGGTACTTAACCGGAATTGCTTCAGTATATATCCAGCTGTATAAATGGATACAATGTAATAAGAAGGCTGTGTAAAAAGTTGTGTAAGTTGCTCTGGATAAGAGCGTCTGCTGAATGCCTGTAATGTAATGTAAAGGCGTGGTGCATAATAAACGGCATCACTGGGTCGAAGGTCACAGAAAAGGTGCATTGAGGAATTAATTTACAAGTGTTGCTCACTTGTTTTACGAGGTCAGTAATTCAGTAAACTGTGAAATTTTACTGAATGACTCACTTGACTTTTCTTGCTGTTCTGGATCCTGGTGTTTAAAACATTGCAAATGTGTGAGACTAGCTTTTAAGGGGTGTTGTGGGTATATATCGGTGGTATGACTTCAAGTGTGAGGTCGAGGGCACGGCGTACCAAACACCAGCTCTGCTAAGGGCAGGACTGCCCTCTTATGAAGAGAACGGATGCGCTCCTGACAACACCCACACTTTACAGGAGGGGGATAACTCTGAATGTGGATTTATTTGTTTGTTCATGTGTTTGCCCAGAGACATGGAGCTCCACTGCTTAGCCCTGTCAAGGGATTCCACTCCTCAGCTGGACCCTTAGACTTAAGTGACT
>NC_049211.1:5102061-5104561 GCF_013347855.1 Anguilla anguilla
CAAACCGTATCAATCCACCCGTTCCGCCTGCTGTCTCTCACTGCCCCCCCCCCTCCCCCCCCCCTGCCTTTAACAGCCCCTCCCACTAGGTTTCCCGTAAATGTCTGTGGCTTACTTCCTCATTCTCCTTCGGGTGCCCCCGGCAGAGAGGAGGAATCACATGACCACCACCACCCCCCCCCCCCTACTGCTTCTGCTTCCTGTTTCCTCTCACATCCTGCAATCTGACACCGGGTCCGCAGTGACCCAGAGCGCTGTTCTGATGCGAAACTCCTCCCCCACGACCGCGCGCCATAACCCCCCCCCCCCCCCCGGCCCCCCCAATCCTCCACCCCTCCCTGCCTGTATTCAGATCGATTCAGCCTCATTTTCCTTCACTCTGCATTTAATGCGTAAATGCAGAAAAAGGTTCGCGCTGCCGCTGTTGTTATTCACACTCTTTTAGTTCCGCATGCGTTTGATACATTTTTTCATGTCCATAATTACCCCGAGTTACCTGAATATTTGAGGCGCGCAATTAACTGTGTAAATGTATGTAAATCCTTGTAAGTAATGTGAGGGGCGGCTGCTTGGCGGGGGGCAAGGGGGGGTTGTGTACTGTTTAAGGGAAGCGATGTACACATGTGTGGGGGAGGCAGCCGCAGTGGAAAAACTGGAATGGGAAGTATGTAAGCGATATGCTAACTGAACTACAGAGGCCGGGCTGGGAGTATTGTAACACACTGACTCACACTAGCTTCCCTAAACTTTGCGCTAAGCCTCCGTTTTTTTTTTTTTTGGCTTTCTTTTTCCACTGGTGTTTGAGTGAATCTGCAAGTTCTGCTCTCACACACTCACAGTTCTCAGAATGCAGAACGGTGATGTAATTCTTATACCTAGTTTATTTAATAAATAAACATAGCATAATTAAGCAATACAGCACAGGAGGCCGTGCTGTATCTTGAATACTGTCATGACTGCAAGGGGTGTTGTTGGGCACAAAATACAGAAACAGTTCATTGACGATACAATATTATTAATTTTCTAATGATTTTTAATGATTTTTGTGTGTGTGTGTGTGCAGAGTGACACTGTTTACAAACGCAAGTGCTTGAATTAAGCTGTTTCTGTTTCGGATTTACAGTCACAGTAAATCAGGCCTGTCCCAGCCGAGCAGCAATCCAGGATGGAAACGGCCCGTCTTGTAACCATGGCCTGCGTTACCTCTGCCCCACATTTTGAAATGGAGACGCAGCAGCGGTGGCGAGAACGGAGCTCTCAACCGCCACAGAAAAAAAAATAACTAAATGCATTTTGACATGAATGACTCCGCAAGCGCCACGTGTTTCGCGTGTCAGGTGACTCATTCTTCCAGCCGCGCGGCGTGGTCTGAGAAAGGAGAACCGGGCCTGTCTGTGGTCGGTCTCGTTTTCGGTGTTGCCAGTAAAACCCGAATCGCTCACGGTGTGTCGCTTAGGATAAGAGCGTCTGCTAAATGTAACGTAACGTGATGCAACCCAACATGCTCCTTCTCGGCTCAAGCTAACTTTGATGACACGAAAGCTGAATGGCGGCGAATCAGAGCATGGAATTATCGGAATAATAATTGCTAATTTCATGCTTTGAGCCTAAGACTGGAACGGGATGTTCAGCTCAGCACAACCAATCAGAAAGCAGAGAACAGGAAGTGACCTCTGACCTACGTGGTGCCGGTTTTCGGGATTGACACTCGGCCCGTTCTCTCGACTTCCTCCCAGGACCCCCAGTGCCCCCCCCCCCCCCCCCCCACCCCCCCGCCCCACACTCTGTACCCCACCACCCTAACTCTCCCACTCCACTTAACTTCATAGAACAATAGAACACAACGTTTTGGGAAGTGACAGCAACCTTCTATAACCGCACGTTGCTCAATATGAACCTGACAGCATAACAAGCCTTGATTATGCGGTGTCATTGAAGTCACACGCACACAACTTTTCACCCGCACCAGCAAATACCTCTTCTAATCTCTTCAAGCGTAGCGTCCAAAGGACAGATCAGTTGGGGGTAACAGAGCAAAGTTTGTTTGTAAGACGTGCGTCATCGTGTGTTGTGCTATCCACATATAAATATCTGTGTCGATGGTTAAGTCATCATTGAAACTAAATGGTCCCGATGGGTGCATGAAGATATTAAATAAGCTAAGACTAGATAAGGGAATCTGCTTCATGGAGTGTGATATCTTTCAGAGGCAGGGGGAAGCTTTGTGCAGCTGGTTCTGTCAGTGTCGTGACTGTGTTCACCAAATCTAAAGACTTCCGGTACATTCTATAAAATCAATCATTTAGGGTGCTTTGGTTTCCTCTCACAGTCCAAAGACGTGCAGTTTAGGTTAATCGGTGACTCTAAATTGCCCCTCGTTATGAGTACATGAGTGAATGGAGTGTGTGCACTGCGATGGACTAGCACGCTGTCCAGGGTGTATCCCTGCCGCTCACCCAATGCATGCTGGGACAGGCTCCAGCACCCACCGCGACCCTGA
>NC_049211.1:5109561-5117061 GCF_013347855.1 Anguilla anguilla
ATCTTGCGTATGACTTGATTTTCACAATACAGCCGTATTTTGTTTGTTTTTTTTTTTAACATGGCGGAATTGTAAAATCGCTGAGCCCTCCTTTAAATGGCGACTGACGCTGAAAGAACAGCTGAGCGTGGGCTATATGTCCCGAACGGTTCCGCTTTCCTGAAAATTGCACGCAACCGTCGCTTCTCTGGAAAGGCAGCTTCCCGCTTTCCATCCATCAACTCGGCGCTGTTGAAACTGGAAGCGCAGCTGGACCGTGACCCCCACATACTTCCTCCTCTGTCTTTCACAATCGCTGCGGTCAGGAGGCTATTGAACTGGAATTCGTTTTGTTTATTTTGATGTTCTGCTTTTATTATGGTTGTCAACAGGAGGTTAAGCATTTATGGAATGTAGCTCTATTGTTTTCAGAGACACTCTACTGGTTTTTTTTTGTCGTTGTCAGTTTTGTTGTTGTCCCAATACTACTACTACTTCTACTACTACTACTGCAGCTGCTGCTGCTACTACTAGCCTACTACTACTACTACTAATAGTAATAATAATAATAATAATAATAATAATAATAATAATAATAATAATAATAATAATAATAATAATAAATAGTAGTAGTAATAATAGTTGTAGGCATGGTGACGCAGTGGGTAGGACCGTTGCCTAGAAAGTTTTTGGGTTCGAATCTTTCTGTGTGGAGTTTGCATGCTCTCCCCACGTCCGTGCAGGTTTCCTCCGGATACTTTGGCTTCCTCCCACAGTCCAAAGACATGCCAGGGTTAGGGTAACTGGAAAGCCTGAATTGCCCCCATAGGTATGAGTGCGTCAGTGAATGCTGCGTGTTTAGCCCGCGATGAACCGCACGCCAGGTTATGTTCCTGCCTCTCGCACAAGACATGCTGGGGCTGCAGCACCCATTGTGACCCTGACCAGGATAAGCAGGTTGATTAATAAATAAATGATAGATAATCTTCTGTCTCCTTTGGTCCCCTTGTTCTTCATTTTCAGCATTATTATTATTATTATTATTATTAGTAGTAGTAGTAGTATTAGTAGTAGTTGTAGTATTTCCCGTTCCAGAATGATGTTCCAAGGGCAGGGTTATTGTCATCACTAACTGCCGTTCCCATGGGTCATTGCGCTGATACTTGATGTAGAGTTATCATTTGCTGCCCTCTGGTGCTTGAATAGTTGAATTATATTTGTATAGGGGTCGCTATGGCATTTTCTTATAAAATAAACACCTACATTGATACACAGAAACCTGTGCAAAATTAATGAATCATTGTTATTATGGACTAAGGGAAAAATATCGCTTTTCTTACAACGTAGTGCACACCTTCCAGTGGCAAAATAGGTCATGCTTATATTCAGACTTGTAAATGCAATAAAACCACTTCATAGAAGGGAAATAAAGCAAGTTTGGGTGCATTGACTGAATGCATAGTATCGAAAAAGAAAGATAATTTTATTGTGTATTTTATGTCCATACAAAAATGAATAATCCCTGGTATACCTCATTGTCGTTTTCCAAAAAAACCCCAAAAACTAATAACTAGAACCTGGGCTACTGGTACTAAATAGATGCATAATTCCTATTACAGTTAATTTTCCAAAAACGTCCCACAAGTGTTTTTCGATGTTCTTACTTCATTTTTTCACAAAATAGGGGGTACTCCTGTATAACGTCACATTTCACCTGCCAAAACGGATGCGACACCTGTGGATGCCTTGTGACGTCAATCAAATTACATTTCCCTCCCTGATAGTGGCAATCCCTATTCTTATTGGTTATTCACTCTGCACCTGTCAAGCACATCCTCCAATGACAGCTCGACTTCAAAACACTCCAAGATGGCGGCTTCCATTGCTGTGTTTTACGCGCTCCATTAATTGTAATAAAACAGCATTACTGACATCTAATACAGCTGCAATTCCGGTTTTGCCATGTAAATCAGAACCGTCATCTGTTACAGATTGTTTTTCAGTCTTTTCCAATGGTGAGCTCGTTTAGAAAATCGTACGCAGGGTCGGAGTGAGATGAATCCGGGCACTTCTCCGAGCATGGCCAACGATAATAAAATTCAGTTTTGGAGGAGAAACGCCAAGGTTCCTGGGAGGTATGTGTTTTTTCATTTGCCCTTGCCCTTTGGAGTGCAAGACACAAGTACCTAAACTATACCGGGATTTACGGGCTCTCCATGGAGCAGTCGCTGCTGTACACTGTCACAGCTGGCATGGCTGTCTAATGATATTTCACAGTGAGCTGGCTAGCTATTGTTTTAACACCTCAATGAACCGTGCTTTACTAACTTTTTTTCCGCCGTTGCATTGTTTAGCAGGTACGACCAATAACAGCGCAGTGTTGTAGGTCTAACTCAGACGTTAAAATGTGTAATGCCGACAGTTACTGTACTTTGACACCTACTCGATAATGGATAATGAAGTGGTCGCCATATGTTTTTTGTATATCGTCGTGCGTTGTCGTATCTCGCCGTTGTTTACGTCATCCTAATAAACTTTTGGGCGTGTTAAAGTAGTACGCGACTTACACCACCGTGTTTTGATGACGCTGTGTCTAACATTCGTACCAACGCAATGTTATATTGCCTAAAGTTGTCTCCACTGTAGTTGCGTCTTAGAACTAAAACTGGTGTTGGGTGAGAGAGGCGAGATAAGAAAAGATATTATCGCCGCTCCTGAACATAATTCTTTGCATTTTCATAAATTTCCATGCTGTTCTACATGCTGCCACAAATAGTTCACCTGTGGGTGACAGGTTATAATATTCAACAAACAGCAATTACCAGAACATGTACAAGCAAGTAAAGGCAGTCGTCAAAACTATTTAATAATAATAGTTTTTTATTAATTGATTTTAATATTGAAGTTTTACTTGTCATTCAGATTATGCATGCATCAGTCACAAATTGAGCAGTCACCGCTGTTCGCCGGTTTTCACAAGTCAGTGATTGCACCACAGTAATGGTTTTGAAGTACCTACCGCCAATGCTATATACGCAAAGCGCTAGTCCATTAGTTGAATGTCATCGCGTTTTCTCTATTTTCGCTGTAGTAGTAATGCATTTTGACATCTGATAAGAGCTTGAAAACAGAACAGGAAGCTGTGGACTGGAGCACAGTTACGTGTGAATTATTCTGACTTCTCTGTAAAAGGGCCACAGTATCATCTGTGCTGCACTGTTCCTCTCTCCACCCCAGATTTCCTCTCTTTTTGAAGTCAAGCGATACTTTATTATCATATTTAAGGGAAATTGGTTTGGCTGCCATTTCCCTTACGTTAAGTAAAATAAATAAATGAAAAAAACAATACCTTCGGTATTCACTTATTGTACTTCGCTTTCGTCTGCCAAATAAATGTAATGTAATGTAATGAAAGACTGATGATATATACTTTTTGCTTCTAATTTGGTGGCTTCAGTTGATTGAGATCCAGCATCCCTGGCAGTCTGACCTGGCCTGTAATGGATGAGTCATGTCCATTTAAACCTGGCCCGCAGCTGGAAATCCCCACTGCTGTGGGGCCTGTTTCCATAACTGGAGTTTAGTGAGCTACTGCAGACTGTGCTGTCAAACAGTTCTCACCACAGAGAAGCTTTTTTTTAAATCTTTAACATGTACACAGATATGCGCACACAGACACACACACACAAACACACAAACACAGACAGACACATGCACGGAACGTGCACACATGCACACACCACATGTGCACGCACTGACTGACTCACACAGACACAGACACAGATACACACACACACACACATATACACACACATACACACAAACACACAGGCACACAGACACGTGCACATCATATGCACACAGACACACATACCACATGCACTCTCAGGGACACATACACGCACACACACACACACACAGACACACACATAAATGCATACACATACACACAGGGGGAGAGAGAGACATGCACACACACATACACAAACAAACACACACACACACACACTCAGAGAGAGAGAAAGACACACACGGACATACACGCAAACAGACTGTCCCCACAGCAGGTGATTTCCTGGTGCTGAGTGTGTAACCCTGCTGTCAAGCAGGATACTGAGTGCACGGTTGGAATAAACAGGTGTCAGTGGCAGGCTGTTCACATATCACAGGGACACTTTAAGAGATGCTAGCGTAGCATTTATACCAGGGGTGGGCTACAGAGCGAGAGTGTGTGGACATTGAGAAATGCATTGAGCACACAGCTGGCCAATTACAAGATATCTGGGGGGAGGAGCTTCGTTTATGACCATTCAACTCCACTCACATAGGCTACTCGGCGCTCAGAAGTGCTTATTCAAAATACTCAATGACAAGCTTTCATTAAGTAAGGGCAGTAAAAAGGACTCCGATGCTGCTGCTCACAGCCCTTCTTAGAGTGGAAAACCATAGCGCGAGGACAAAGCCCCCTGCTACATGCTAAGTAGAGAGGCGGAAAAGAGAGGCTCTTTTATTGTTTAAGGCCAACGCACTTCAGCAACAGCCTTCATCAGGGTTTTATCCGACCAATAAATGAGACGATACTTATAAAGAAGTTAAGAAAAAATAAAATAAATTTTTTAAAAAATCTAGCAATTAAAAAAAAAAAAAAAAAAAATTATTTTCTGGTAAATTACTGGCTCTTGTGACCGTGTGTGGGTGGCGTGAAAGTTTTTTCCAGATTAGGAGCCGGATGTCTTGAAAGGAAGTGCATTTTAAATGGTGAAATTTCTTGGCAGTCCTGTTTAATTATATAAATCGCATACTACGCAGCGGAAGGAAATGTTATTCATTTCTTGTTTATTAAAAAGTAGGCTAAACGTAGGGCATATGTTCTTGTGGCTCAATGAACTTTTCAGATAAACACAAAAGGAAAAAAAATGGCACAGGGTCTTTCAGTTCTTTTCCAACTGTGACAGTTTCTTCTCATATGAAGGGGTCAGTAAGATTAAATGTATTCAATCTGTGCTTTCATCTTTGAAACTGCTATTTTATGCATCATCCAGTCAGTTCAGACACAAGTGACATGTTCTCTTGCTGCAGTTAGCCTGCGAGTCTTCCCGCCTAGCTAAAGTTTACATTTTAAATCAATGAGGTTGTGTTACAGCAACAGCAAGTTAAGGCTAAAAGTAGTGAGATGTTGTTTAATAATGGTCTGGTCAACAAAGCATCATTGAATTAAGGTTTTAAAAAAATCGTTAGGTTCTGTCATTAATTAAATGCTTGTCAGATGGGTTAAAATTGTGGTCTAATTGTAGTGTTCCAATTACTGTAATAGTGACCTGAGCTGCCCTCTATGTGCTCAGAGAAACAGAGATACGAGGCTTCACATACATTCAGACCCTGGTTTACACTTACACTTTAAATGTTGTTGGAGTATTTGTGCAATTATTATAATCCATATCCTACACTCACAGTAAAGCCACTGAATGCTACTACAGATTAGTGAGCACAATGTGTAAAACTCCGGCTAATTGTGTTATGTGAATGTTGGTGTTGTGCCATTTGTCAAAACATTTCTGTGACATTCTCGTATTTTAGGACTTTCTCTAGTTGATGCTCGTTTACAGCACTATGTTATGTTATTTTGTTGGTCCTATGGTTTGATTGTGAGTATTTCCATGCATGATAGGCTTGTTAGGCAGTTACCATGGGAAGAGCATCTGCCATTAGTAAATAAATTACGAAACAAATGAATATTAGATCATGATGCAAAGCAATAGGGCCAATGAACAGAAGGCTGAAGATGTAATTGCTTATTTTCCCCACAAGTGTTTGGTCATATTTCAGATGATTTTATTGGTGAAATATTACACCAGTCAAGCCCCTGGTTTCACGGTACAATAATCTAATTTCCTGACCCCTTGTTTCAGGCTAATTGTGTGTAATTATGAACACTGTCACTTTTTTGTTTATCTTCAGATGTTCCAATATGGGAGAGAAAGTCTTGGGCTCTGTTGGGTACTTATCTCCATCAGTAGAACCTGAATGAATTGTCAACGATTATAGCTGAACAAAATCCTACTTGGTATCTAAAGTATGTATTCCGGAATCATGCTTGGGCTAGCATTGTGTAATGTGCAGTATCCTGATTGGGCTAATCGGCCATAGAAGGGAGAAGTCTGCTGACTCTTTCTGTAGCCAATCACGCTGCGGCTTCTGCAGAATTCTACCTGCACACACGGTGAAAATAACAGCAGAGCTTCGCTCCTGTAGAACTGTGTTGACTGTGCCTCCCAAGCTTCTAGAATCCATGAACCTTCCTGTAATATTTCAGTATCACCACTGAGAAAAGCAGAAGTACTTTTCCCTGTGCTTCTTGTATATGTATGAATTGCTATGAATTATTCATTTCAAAGAAAAAGACCAGTAACAAGTGGTCTTCTCCTTTGAAGTCTGCTAGTGTGGATTCAGTTCACTGACTCTTCAAACATAGTCTGCTAGTTTAAATTCAGTTAACCGAATCTTCATTAACATAGTCTGCTCGTGTAGGTTCAGTTAACTGAAAAGTAAATATTTTATCATCTTATGATTTAGAAATAATTCATTTGGTTTTAAAAATTGTTAAATAAGTGTCACTTTACGGGCATCTATCAGACGCTCTTATCCGCAGTGACTAGTACAACTGATGTCATAGCATTTACATTGCATCCATTTATGCAGCTGGATATGCACTGAAGCAATGCAGGTTAAGTACCTTGTGAAGGGTTCAATGGCAGGGTTCCAAAATATGTAGCTGGGAATCAAACCTGCAACCTCTAGGTTACGAGCCCAGCTCCCTACCCATAATGCTACAGTGCCACCTATGCTACATGAATTCGATTTCATCCAAACATCAGGAGTGAACGGTCTTTGATACTTTCTCAAATTTAAGCCTAATCTAGTGGCATATGTAGCGCTTACACCCTCAAATTCATCCTCACTTAGACGACTAAATTCCAGGGAAAAAGCGGCATACCCTGGCCTAACCCTAACCCTTACCGCACCCCTCCCCTCCCCACCGTGTCCCCGCCCCACCCCATCTCACTCCAGCCCCACCTCAGCCCCCCTCACGCCCTCACCTTACCCCAGCCCCACCCCACCCCAATGCACCCTTCCCCACCGTGTCCCCACCCCACCCCACGTCAGCGAATCCCCACCTCACCTCAGCTCTCTCCCACCACACCCCCAACCCCCCCACCCTCACCTTACCCCAGCCCCACCCCACGACAATGCACCCTTCTCCACCGTGTCCCCACCCCACCCCACCCCACCCCACCTCACCTCACCTCAGCTCTCTCCCACCACACCCCCAACCCCCCCACCCTCACATTAACCCCCCCCCACCCTCCCCACCCCAGCCGAGCCTCTTGACCTCGGTCTTCACACCCCAGTGCAGCGTTAGTGTGCAGCCTGCTCTCTCTCTCCCCTCTCCAGCTTACAGCCGGTGTACGGGGCACAGCACCCCCCTCTAGATCCCAGAATTCACCGCGCGTAAGTGCTTCC